>NW_020954571.1:12995545-13109229 GCF_900497805.2 Vombatus ursinus | reverse complement strand
AGAGATATTGGTGGTGGTTCACAGGACAATCCAACTGCAGGTGGAGTTGTCCTGGGAGAAGAGTCTAGCCCTTATTCTAGTGGGTTTGGGAAGGAAGATGAATCCAGAAAAAGGGCACCAAAAGGAGGAGAGCTTGAAGATGAGAACCAATAGAATTGTGGGCCAGGCAAAGCATAAGAATGGCATAGATCAAAGCTCTAGAGCTGAAAGGGACCATTGGGGCATACAGTCCAATCCTCTTCCTTACAGATGGGGAAAATAAGGAACAACAAGGTTAGGAAACTCACCCTGGGTCATCTACCTGGCAAGTATCTGAGCCAAGATTAGAACCCAGATTTACTTGACTCCAAGTCAGGAAATAATCCCTGTGGAGGAAGTATACCCCACCATGTCAGTGCCCTAGGGCACAGCCCCATTTGCCTTGGGCTGATTACAACTCCGGCTCTGGGTTCTTGGGGACTATAGCAGTGTTGCACAAGTTCATGCCCTATCAAGCTAGAAGGGCTTCAGGTATGAGCTGAGGGTTGGATGTCCTTCACCTGAAGACCAGCAGAGATCATTGAGGTCATTGAGGTTCATCACCAGACTGGCCACTAATTAGTAAATCTTTTGGCCATGACAGACTCATGAAGGCACTTTATTTTCATGGTCTTGGTGGAGAAGGTGCTGACACTGATGAAATTGAAGAAATTCTAGAAGCACTTATTAAACTCTTGCTTTATAAAAGGCATTGTACTAGATGCTTGAGCCACAAAGGCAAAAATAAAAACCAGTCCCTGCCCACAAGAAGCTAACATTCTATTGGGGATGCAATGTGCAAATGGACAAGTAAATCCAGAAGGCTTTAAGGATTGCGCCAGCATTCACAAATAGAAGGATAAAAAAAGGTGCCATAGGAGGCAGCACCTGAAGAACAGCATGTGAATAGTATGGAGGTGGGAAATTGAATGTTGAGTTGAAAGAACACCAGATAGACTGGTTGGCTAGAACATAGAGTGTGCTATGGAGGTAATACGAAGTAAGTCTGGAAGGGTACACTGGAGTAAGATTGTGAAGAGTCTTAAATGCCAGGGACTTAATATGCCTTGTTTGGGGTCCCATAGCTCAAGAATCAATCAATTAATAAACATTTATTAGCACTTACCATATGCCAGGTACTGTGCTATGCACTGGGATACAAAAAGAGGCAAAAGACAGTCCCTGCCCTCAAGGAAGTCACAATCTAATGGAGGAACTTGTAATCTAATGACTTGCATTCTGTTGGGGATACAACACGTGCATATATAAATGTAAAGGAGTCAAAATCACCCTATCTCATTTCACTCTGATATAATTATTAGGCAAGAACATATCTCAATAAATCAACCAAAGCCTTTAGACTAAGTTTGAGGAAAGTTCTTGTTCAACCTGAATGGCATTGCTCAGGAATCATATTCAAATTGTCTGAGGAAACTGGGTAATGTCTTGTGGGTCATGGATGAAAACAGGGAATGGAGGAGGGTGACCCTTACATAAATATATGCGATAATGATGATGGTATTAGCTAGCATTTATAGAGCATGTTAAGGCTTGCAAACCACTTTACATACATTATCTCAATTTGATCCTCCCAACAGAGGATCAATCTACCTCCCATCCATCTGGAAGGTAGATGCTACTATTATCCCCACTTTACAGATGAGAAAACTGAGGCAAATAGTTGCTAAATGACTTGCCCAAGTGTGTGAGGCAGAAGACAATTCCAAAGTACTGATGAGGAAAAATAATAATCGTCTCCAGAGAAAAGTTATGGTAATTAAATGCAGATTGAAGCATACTATTTTTCTCTTTCTTCCTTTCTTTCTTTTTCTCCTTCTTTCTTTCCTTCTTTCCTTCCTTTCTTCTTTCTTTTTTCCTCTTTTTTGGTTTGAGTTCTCTTCCATAAAATGACTAATATGGGAATATGTTTTACATGATTGTACATGTATAACATATATCAGATTGCTTACAGTCTTAGGGAGGAGACTGGGGAGCAAGGGGGAGAATTGGCACTCAAAAACCCCAGGTACAGTGCTTTATCTACTGTGCCACCTACCTGTGAAATACTACATGTCACTTCTTTGTTGGGAAAAGAGCACTAGCATCTGGGAGGGGAAGATGGAAAGGAAAAGCTTCATGTAGAAAGCAGTGCTAAATTTAAATTGTTTCCTTCTGGCTGCTTGCAGTATTTTCTCTTTGACCTGGTAATTTTGGAGTTTGGCTACTATATTCCTTGGCATTTTCAATTTGGGATCTCTTTCAGGAGGTGATTGGTGGATTCTTTCTATGGCTATTTTACCCTCTGCTTCTAGG
The DNA here is from genome assembly GCF_900497805.2 of Vombatus ursinus. Lineage (NCBI taxonomy): Eukaryota > Metazoa > Chordata > Mammalia > Diprotodontia > Vombatidae > Vombatus > Vombatus ursinus. The sequence continues at coordinate 13,106,898 of NW_020954571.1, read as the reverse complement.
ACCTCAGGGCAGTTTTCCTTGATGATTTCTTGAAAGATACTATCCAGGCTCTTTTTTTCACCGTGATTTTCAGGTAGACCAATAATTTTTAAATTGTCTCTCCTGGATCTATTTTCAGGTCAGTTGTTTTACCAATGAGGTATTTTATGTTTTCATCTATTTTTTCATTCTTTTGTTTCTGTTTGACTGATTCTCCCTCTCTCACAGAGTCATTAGCTTCCACTTGCCCAGTTCTAATTTTTAACAAATTGTTTTCTTCTATTAGATTTTGTACCTCCTTCTCCATTTGGTCAATTCTGCTTTTTAAGGAGTTGTTTTCTTCCTTGTACTTTTTTCCCAGTTGGCCAATTGTATTGTTTAGGGACTTGTTTTCGACAGTTAATTTTTGTCCTTCCTTTTTCAAGCTATTGACTCTCTTGCATACCTCTCATTTCTTTTCCCAATTTTTCTTCTACCTCTCTCATTTGACTTTTAAAATCCTTCTTTAGCTCTTCCAAGAAGGCTTTTTGGGCTTCAGACCAGTTCATATTCCCTTTTGAGGTTCCGGATGTGGGTTTGTTGACAATGTTGTCCTCTTCAGAATTTCTGCCTTGATCTTCACTGTTCCCATAATAAGAATCTATAGTAGTTTCTTTTTGTTCATGGTGTTTGCTTGTTTCCTGGCCTTTAAAGAGATTGGGCTGGGCTGGGGAGCAGAGGGCACCAACCCAAGCTTCTTGTGTTGGGAGCCTAGGGCCTGGTCAATGGTTTTGTGTGCTGGGGCCTCCAATGTTGGCAGTTGGAGGCTGTAGGATTCTGGCAGCTTACCTGGTGTTGGGCTGGAATCAGCAACACTGTAACTCTAGGGGTAGGGTTGGGTATTCTGACCCTTGGAGGTTGCCTGCTCACCTGGGCCTTTCCTTCCTTTCTCTTTCTTTGGCTCCTTTCAGATGGATGTTTTGCTGCTTCAGGATGTTTCTCTGCCTGGGGCTTTCCCCCTTGGAGTGCTTCCCAGAATTTTGCTGAGGCACTAGGAGACTTGGTTGCAGTAGAACGGTGGTGGTTTTTTGAGCCGGTTTCTACTGGTTCTCCTGCCCTTACTGAGGCACTTGGGGGTCCTGGTGTTGGTGTTTGCCTGCTCTACCACCTGGGGTTCAGAACCTCCCCCTGGTATGCTGAGGTGGGGCTTTCCACTAAGTTGCTGAGACACCTTCCATTATTTACTGCTCCCCTTCCCCCCAGGGCAAGAGGGGCCTTTCCCGTTAATCCCTCAAGCTACCTGGGCTACAGGATTGCTGCACCCCTTCTTTCTGCTGGTCTAGCTGTTCTAGGGTTTTTCCTGGGGGGAGATTTTCTGGGCTTTCAGAGGTTAATAAGGGAGGGTGAGAGCAACTTACTTCTTACTCTGCCATCTTGGCTCCCAGAAGTGGAACCAGTAGAGTTAAATTTGAGTTTTAAAAAAAACAAGGAATTCTAAGACAGAATACTAATATTCTCTATGAATATTAACAGAGAAGTGGATAGATGGAAAAAATGTTGTAGACGTAGATACTACAGGATTTGGTAAGTAGTAGAGATAAGGGAGGGTGATGAGGAGTCAGGGATAACACCAAAGTTTACAAAACCTGGATGCCCAGAAGGATGAGGGACAGAAATAGGGAAGTATGGAAGTGAGGTGGGTTTGGTTTTGGAGGAGAAAGAAACTGAATTCTGTTTGGGGCATGTCTTAATTTCAGATGCCTACAGGGCATTCAGTGGAAAATGTCCAATAGGTATTTGGTGAGGCAGGCCTGCATCTCAGAAGAGAGACTGGGTCTGGATCTGCAGACCCAGGGTCATCTGCATAGAGCTGATACTTAAACCTAAGGGAGCTGATGAGATTTTCGAGAGAGAGGAGAGGGCCCAAGAAAGAGCCTTGGGAAATTCCCGCGGGTAGGGAATGTCATATGGATGATCAAAACAGAAATACGTCAATTTTTAATATCATAGCTACTGAAACATTTTATTAGGTTTGTGAAAGCTCTGCTTTTCAATTAAAAACAAAACAATTCAGTTTTGTCTGAATGTCAAATGAGAGTTTAAGAGCCAGTGTTTCAAAATGGAAACCCAACTAAGAATAATTGTCAGGATCTGAGTATCATGCTGCAAAGAGAGAGAACTAGTAAACATGTCACACTGGAGCAGCGAAAGAGCATCTCAAGCGCTATTGCGTGGAAGTGAATGTTGCAGAAGTTGGGATTGGAAAGGAATTTGAGTATATCCACAGTACTCCTTCATAACTATATGGAAACTCTAGACTTCTTTACACCTGACCTCAGAATTGGATCTCTCCAAGAATGGTCACCAACGTTTGCAAGAATTAGTGGGGATCTTTGACCAGTCTGTCAGAGAAGGTAACCAGCTCCCTCTCTCTCTCTCTCTCTCTCTCTCTCCCTGTCTCTCCCTCCCTCTCTCCTTCTGTCTCTCTCTCTTAAACACACACACACACATTCTCTCTTCTCTTCTCCCTCACTTCTGTCTCTTAGCTTCCCTGACTTCCTTCAAGACTTAGCTCAAATTCCACATTCTGCAGAACACTTTTACACACACACACACATCTATATGAAGACCAAGATGTATTTGTTTATATATACATATATGTATACATAAGGATATATGCCTATGTACACATATGGAGAGAGAAGGAAAGGGTTTGGAGAGGAGATAAAGGGAGAGAGTGAGCGCTGGTTACCTTCTCTCTGACAGACTGGTCAAAGATCCCCACTAATTCTTGCAAACGTTGGCGACCATTCTTGGAGAGATCAAATTCTGAGGACAAGTGTAAAGAAGTTTAGAGTTTCAGGGGCAGCTAGGTAGTGCAGTGGATACAGCACCAACCCTGAAGTTAGGAGGAACTGAGTTCAAATCCAGCCTCAGAGCAAACGCTAGACATTTACTAGCTATGTGACCCCTGGGCAAGTCACTTAATCCCAGTTGCCTAAAAATTAAAAAAATAAAAATAAAAAAAGTCTAGAGCTTCCATATAGCTATGAAGGAGTACTATGGGTATCCTTGAATTCCCTCCCAATCTCAACTTCTTTGACATTCACTACATCCCAAGCACATATATATGCATAGGCATATATTACACATGTGTGCATATACATGTGTACATTGTACACGTGTGTGTGCAAATGTGTGTGTATGTCATATTTGTCCATGTATATAGTCATTTACATATTCTCTCCCTCTTTAGAAGGTGAGCTCCTTGAGGAGCAGGGATGGTTTTTGCCTTTGTTTGTGTTGCCAGCTCTCCTGTCAAATTGTTGTTGTTGTTTAGTCTTTTTCAGTCGAGTCCTATACTTCATGACCCCATTTGGGGTTTTCTTGGCAAAGATACTGGAATGATTTGCCATTTCCTTCTCCGGCTCATTTTACAGATGAAGAAACTGAGGCAAACAGGGTTAAATGACTTGCCCAGGGTCACACAGCTAGTAAGTGTCTGAGGCCAGATTTGAATTCAGCTCTTCCTGACTCTAGCTCTATCCACTGCACCACCTAGCTGCCCTCAAATAGTCACATATTAAATACCTAATAAAGGCTTGTTAACCGACTGACCATCAGTAGGGTGGAATGTGGGAGAAATGGCCAGACTATGACTTATTATGATGATAACAGACACTCACATAGTGCTTATATATTTTCTCATTTGAATCTCGCAATAAAAGTCTTGTGAAATAGATACTAAGAAGAAAGGAAATCGGCATCTAAGTGTTTACTGTGTGCCAGGCCCTGTGCTAAGAGCTGAGGATACAAATACAAGCAGAAAGAAGAACAGCGCCTGCCCTCAAGGAGTTTATGTCCTTATGGGGAAAGCAACACACTAAAGGGAACTAAAACCAGGGGGAGGGAATGGAAGTGCCCCACGTGGAGGGCTGGTTTTGAAGTCCAGAAGCCAGCGACCGGGCAAGGATGGGGATGAAGGCCAGTCTGGGACCCGCTCCAAAGGGGAGCTTCCAGGAAAAAGTCGCCAATGCTTCCAAGGGGCTGGGTCTTAAAGAGGGATATTCTAGGTTGACAAGGCCAAAGGGCTGGATGGATGCTCCAAGGCAAGGAGTCCTCAGGTGCTAAGGGAAGTGCCAGGGTGAAAGAGAGGCAAGGGCATGATTTTGAAATCTGGAAGTCAAGAACAGGGCCACAAGGGGAAAGCATTAATACTATAAATATTATTTTCTCCATTTTACTGATGAGCAAACTGAGGCTCAAACAGGTTGTGACTTGCCCAGGGTAATAGACAGAAGCAGGATTTGAACCCAGTTCTCCCCGACTCCAAGTCCAGGACTCTGTCCAGGATAGAATGTCCCTTACCCACATTTCCTGATAGTGCCTTAGCCGATCTTTCATTTACAAGGGTCAGTTCTAAATATTAAGCTCTGAACGATAGTGAAGAAGGACACTATCTTTCTGTATCTGATTCAACTTCAGGCTGCCCATGTAAATATTTCCTTGGTGACCGAGGAAATCAAAAGGCAAATAGTCCTATTCCCAGGGAAAGAGCTCACTCAGTCAGTCTGCAGACCTGAGGCAGTGTCTGCCACGTCCAGAATCTTACATCTGCACTATGGAAAAAGAGAAAAAAGGACCATTATTATAGTATGTTCCACTTTAAGATCATTCAGTCCAACACATTCATTTTACAAAAGAGAGAAGCAAGGCTCATGGGCTTCTCCAATGTCACACAGCAAGGTATGGGCAGAGCCAAGACCAGGGACCCAGGCCTGCTTCACTCCTAAGCCTCTGCTCTTTCAGCTACCCCATAGAGCCTAGAGCTAAGGGAAGTGAGACCCAGACATGAAACAACACATTAGCATGTGTTAATCAGTGCAGTAAGGATCTTTCAAAAACCCACTCCTCTTCTGGTACATGGGCTGAATTTAAAGACATCTAATATAAATTTTAAACATAAGAAATCATACAAAGTTTCTACCATTTGCCCGCTTCTCTAGAAATAGTTAGGATAGTGTTAGGATGGGAAAAAAAGACACAAACTCAAGTAACTATCTATATATTTAGATAAGCAATGTGATAAAATGTTTAGTGGGGGGTCAGTAAACTCAGGCCTGCAGGCCAAATTTGGTCCTCCCTCTTTTTTTGAACAGCTAGTAAGCTAAGAATGATGTTTTACATTTTAAAATAAAGTTTTAGGGACAGCTGGGTGGTGCAGTGGATAGAGTGCTGGGCCTGGAGTCAGAAAGATCTGAGTTCAAATGTGACCTTACACACTTGCTAGAGTAAGTCACTTACCCTAATTGCTTCTCCCCCCCAAAAAAAATAAAATAAAATAAAGTTTTATTGTATTTAACATTGTAAGAGCCATTCTTAGCTCACTGGGTATGAGAAAATAGGTTGTGGGGGCAGGTTTGCCTTTAGATTAGAGGGGTGGTGTTAGAGTCAGAAAGACCTGATTTCAGTTCCTGCTTCTGATACCTGTTAGCTGCACGGCCATGAGCAGCAACTCAGGTAACCACTCAGTGCCACTGAGAAATCTCTGAAACAGCAGTCCTCAAAGTATGGGCCAAAGACCCTTTCAGGGGGTCTACGAGGTCAAAAAAAATTTTTAATGATACTAAGATGTTTTAATTTCTAACAATAAATATCGATAGATATAATTCAAATTAGCAGAAGCACTTGGGAGGGGGTCCCCCAATTTTTAAGAATGTAAGGGGTCCTGAGACCAAAAGTTTAAGAATCATTGCTTTTAATATGTTACAATTGAATTGCTAATCTGCATTGGTGGAGGGTGTTTCCACACCAAGTGTTCCTTATACTGATGAAATCATAGATTTGGACCCCCTTGTCAAGATTTTATACTCATATATGTATATGTGTATATCTAAGACTTGAAAAAAAAAAGGCAACACACTCATTAGGCAAGGCACAAGCATTTATTAAGCATTTACTATATTCCAGAACTGTTAAAAAAAAAAAAGACATGTAGGTACACAAATATATAAGTTCACCATATATTTATACACATATACACTTATATTACATTTATAATACAAATATATTTCTGTACACATAAGAACACATAAATACATACATGGATGTTTAAACCAGTGTCTTCTTAGCCATAACACTCAGAACTAGACAAACTCTTGCTATGAACTGAAGTTCACAAAGGCCGTCTTTTAAGTCAACTGATCCATTTCAGGCAAAGACCTACATTTACTAATTAATCTTTCAAGAAGGAATTAATTTGGAAACAGTGTGATGAATTGGTTTGGTAATGGGTAGCAAATGAAAACAATGCAGAGCCTATTACAACTTGTCAATTAGCTTAATGCTTTTCCTGCTAAAAGAATTTTGCCTTGATTGACAGCCAGCCATCTCAGTGACCTAGGGATGATTCCAAGTGACTGGGCAGATAACAGTACTAGAAATAATGGCATTTCTATAGCCCTTGAGGGTTTGCAAAGCACTTTACATGTGTCATCTTCTGAGGTAAATGCTGTCACATTTGACCGATGAGAAAACTGAGGCAGAGAGAGGTTAAATGACTTGCCCAGTCACACAGTCAACAATAATAATAGATAACATTTACTAAAAGCATGATAAAATTATTATCTCTTTTGAGCTTCATAATAACCCTGGGAGGTAGATGCTATCATTATCACCACTTTACAGATGAAGAAACTGAGGCAGAGAGAGGTAAAATGACTTGCACAAAATCACATAGCTCTTAAGTGGCCAAGGCAGGATTTGAATTCAGGTCTTCCTGGCTCCAATTCCAGTAACCTTACCCAATCCTTTACAAAAGTCTTCCCTGCCCTGACCCATACATCACTTGTGATCCTTCAACTAGTGGTTCTACCATTTTCCCATCTGAGGAGCCCTGTACCCTTCTTGTTTCTCTTCTCATCGATTCAGAACACCTTATCCCAGGAGGACTGGGGAAATCTGACCAGCCTCCATGATGAGTTCCTCATCATAAAATAGGAGGAAGGAGACCTACTTAGCAGCTAACAGTTAGGCCTAACTCATTCTAGAAGTCAAGATGATGCTTGTTCAACCTGTTGGGTCTGAAAGGATTTTAGAGATGATCTAGAACAGTTCTCCCATTTGACAAATTTGGAAACTGAGTCACTGGGCCTCCATTTCCTCAACTTCTAAAATGAGGATAATAATCTCTTCCCTACCTAGGACACAGGGTTGTCTGTGAGGCTCAAAGGAGATAACTGAGGGAATGAGCTTTGTAATCTGGAAATCACTACATTAAAGAAAGTTGTTGATATTAAGGAAAAAATGGTTGTATTAGAGATGAAGTATTTGGCTATCTTGTTGATGGAGATTCTGAAATAGAGAGCTGGGGCAGGGACAAGTGACCCTCTCACATTTGGTTAATCGAGAAAGTCTTCGACAAAGGCTAGAGAGTACTTGAAGCCCATTCACATGGAGCTATGGGTCTGGGCTTTCTTGTCGTTTTGAAGATAATAATTACATTCCTGACAAATTTTGCTTGTGGGAAGTATGTTAAAGGATGGTAAACAGCTTCACAACCTGCTGGGGAAATGATTGATCAGTACAATTGAGTGGCTCACCCTTATTATTTCAATGTATACACTTGCCCATCAGCTGAAGACTCTGGACAGATTCACAATCTAAATGCACAGAATACAATTTTTACCTCTTTCTTGTTTCTGAAAACTGGAGACACAGGAAAGCCTAGAAATAAATGGGAGGCTGGAAATAGACACACCCAGAGTACAACGAACGTTGGTGGGAGATCAAGTTCCAGATTCACCGTTAGAAAGACTCAGCTCTCCTGTATAATTTTTAACGTCATCTATATCTTCCAATTTCTCAAATCTCTTCTCAGTTTTCCCTTTCGTAAAATGATGGGGTTGAACACAGGGGTGGGGAACCTGTGGTCTCAAGGCTGCATGTGGCTTTAAGGCCACAGGTTTGGTCAAAGGGCCGCACTTGAGGACCTAGAGAGTCACATGTGCCCTTGAGGCCGCAGGTTCCCCACCTCTGGCACTAGAATCACAGAATTGTAGATTCAGGCGGGATCTTCAAAAGCAACTAATATAATCCCCATTCCATTTTGTAAATGATGGAACTGAGACCTCAAAAGGTAAGTGACTTTATCATAGTCACCCAGCGAGTATTAGAGCCAGGATTCACATTCAAGTCTTCTGGGTCAAAATCATGTCCTTTCCACTATACCACACTGCTTACTGTCTTTCCCCACTCTCTAAGTTAATCAGCAAACATTAATTGAGTGCTTCCTATACACAAGGCACTATGGAGGGTACAAAGAAATTTCCAATGGTCCTTGCCCTTTGAGAGTCTAACAGGAGAGGAAAGGGAAAGGAACCACTACCATTTGGCGACCAATAAATGAGCATTTTTTAAGCCCCTGTTACTAATGCTAGGGATGCAGTGGCAAAAACAAAACAGTCCCTAGGCTCAAGGAGCTTGTATTCTGTCAGGGGAGATGACACGGACACAGATAAGTCTATTTTTTAAAAATTCAGGGTAGTTTCAGAGGGGAGGCCCTAGCTCCTTATGGGAATCAGGAAAAGCCTTTGGTAGGGAAGCAGTGCTTGGGATAATAGGGAGGTAAGATCTGGAGGTGAAAGGTGAGGGCATTCTAGGCATGAGGGACAGCCTATGCAAAGGCACAGAGGTGGAAGATGGAGTTTTGTTCATGAGAAATTGCAAGAAGGCTAGTTTGGCTGGACCATCAAGCACGTGAAGGAACTGAAAAAGTAGGATGGAGCCAGACTGCAAAGGGTTTTAAATGCCAAACACGGGAGTATGAGTTGAGTCTAGAGGTAATGAGGAGCCACTGGTGTTTATTGAATAGGTGGATGACATGGTCATGCTTGTGTTTTTGCAATATCACTTTGGCGACTGTGTGGAGAAAAGACTGGAGGCTGGGAGACCTAACAAGAGGTCATTGCAATCATCCAGGCAAGACGTAACAAAGACCTTGGCTAGACTGGTGGCTACATGAGTGGAAAGGAGACAGAGAGGAGAGGTGTTGTAGAGGCGAGATCAATATGATTAGGCAACTAACTGGATTTGTGGGTTGAGGGTAAGTGAGGTGCTGAGGTGAACTCCAAGGTAGCAACCCTGGGTAACTGGAAGGATGGTGGTGTCCTTAACAAACAGAGAAGTTCCAAAGAGAGGTGCCTCAGACCTTCCAGGGGAGGGAGAGCTCAACGTGGGATGGAGTGGTCAACACAGAAGACATTGATTCCTGAAGGATGGGGAAAATTATGGAATTATCAGCTTTCGACTTGGAAAGAACCCTAGGGAGTCAGCTAGTTCAATCTTCCAATTTTACCAGTAAGAAAACTGAGACTCAGAAGTGAACCCACTTATCCGAGATCACACAGGTCATGAATGTCAGAGCAGGGATTTAAACTGAGGGCTAAGTGACACACTAGATAGAGTGCTGGGCCTATTGTCAGGAAGACTCATCTTCATGAGTTCAAATCTGGCCTCAGACACTTACTAGCTGTGTGACCCTTGGCAAGTCACCTAACTTTGTCTGCCTCAGTTTCTTCATCTGTAAAAATGAGCTGGAGAAGGAAATGGCAAACCACTTCAGGATCTTTACCAAGAAAACCTTAGATGGGGTCATGAAGAGTCTGACATGACAAAAAGTGACTGAACAAAAGAACAAAAAACCAGACCTCTAACTCTATAGCCCATGTTCTTTTCACTACATTACTCAAACCACAATCTATTCTCAGGTTACCTTTTCAACCTTCTCTCTCCCACTCAGTTCCTGATCTAATTCAGGCTACACTTGTCTACATCTCTCCCCACCCCACATAACATATCCTGCATCTCCCTAGCTGGTTAGGATTGGAGAGGACAAATTTATTTATAAAAGAATTAATTAACAGAAAAATATTTTTTTAAAGCATCTACTATATGCCAGATCCTGGACATACAAATACAACACTAAGGCAGGATTTATTTTGCATTCTAAAGTGAGGGACATGACAGGGAGGGAAAGGAAAGGATTTTAAAGTGGAACAATAGGGTTGCTGATTGCCACACCCTTTCCAATTGCAGTGGTAGTATTGATGTCATCCCTGCTCCCAGAGAACATGCTGAAAATGACCATGGGTTGTGGTTTTTTTGGGGGGGTGGGCAATGGCTGGCATGATACATATCAGAGGACAAATGACAAGATAGCCCCTGGTTTCCTTGGTGGATGGCTAGAGGGGAGGTAAAACATGGTCCCAATCTAGCTAGGTGAGAGTAGGTTAGGTGAGTTTTCATTCATTCATTCTCCAATCAGGACAGTTCATGCCCAGGGTAGAGTCCCTAAACTGAGTGGATTAACTGGGAGATAGAGGTGGTCTCTGAAGGATCCCTGTCCTGGAGGGGAAAGACGGGCAGGTAGCAGATCAGATAGTAGGTTCCTGTTATGAACTCAAAAGAAAAACTTGGGATTTTAGACTTCAAATAGAACTGTGATCAAGCTATTAAGAGAGGGGTGCTGTCCTGGCAGGCATCTGCAAAAAGAGGGTGAAGCCACGGCAGTGGGACGAGCAATACTGGGGAATTATGAAAAGCCCAGCACCCTAGCGTCATCTGTAATTTATAGGCAAGATGCTAAGAGGAGAGAAGAAAGGTAAGACACAAACCATATTAGAAAGAAATGTAATGTTTTCTCTCTCCCGCTGTAAATTATCAAGCCATCTGCAATGAGCACCCAGAAGAAAATGCAGTATGCCAGCGCAGTTATTAAAAGCGACATTTTGCTGACGTACTAGAGGCATAAATCAAAGCTAGGCAAAATGATGGAGTGGGGGAAAGGGGCATGGATCTGAGCTGCTGTCTTTGTCTCCAAGAAATATTTGTGGCCCTGAAACCTAAACTCTCCAGAGGTAGAGAGGCTTAGTAAGGGTAGATTCCCGAGTACCTTAGGCTCTGGAAATCTACATCCTGGTGGGGTTCTGCTGTCTGCATTCAATGCATCCATTCCAAGGCCCACAGATCCATATGGGAAGAAAGACACCAGATCTCCAGATATCCGTGTGATTCTTCCTTACTTGGGTTTTAAGATCATAACATTTAGAGACAGAAGTGATCTTAGTAACTCTATTGATGATACCTTGGATAGTGGCTATCATGCCAGATTTATGGTCAGGAAAACCTACATCAAAATCCTACCTCAGACATTTACTGTGTGACCTTGGGCAAGGCACTAGACGTCTTTAAGTCTCTGACTCTTTTCTATAAAATGGCTATAATAATGTTACTTGCCTCACAGGGTTGTTGTGAGGATCAAGTAAGTTTATATGTCTGTGTATATGTATATATGTATGTGTGTACGCATATACATATGTATACATGTACACACTCACACTCACATATATATACATTGACAGAAATAATTACTAATAACCAATTATTAACATAGGGGGAGTCCAGGTTTTTTTCCCCTATTTCCTCATTCAGTTACTAACTGAAGGCAGCCCCTGAAGGACAGGGCTGATGATGAGATTGGGTTCAATCTTGGGCAGGATCTCATGCAACTAGGAAAGCTTAGTTCTGATTAAAGAGTAAAGATTATCTTATCTACATGGAATTCTTACCCCACCCTTGGTCTACCTAGGTAAGACTGAGTAAAGAATAGTTCTTTTTATTTAGATTGTTTAGATAGGACGGGTAGGGTGGTCTGGGTAGAAATGAGCCTCTTTGTCCAAGAGTGACATAATCAAAGTCAGTACCCCAGCCCCTCATTAGAATAAACCCACTTTTCATTATAATATTCATTCTTTCATTAATTGTTAACTAATCAGAATTGATTTCTGCCTGTAGGAAACATCCACTCTTCCAAAGGTATTTAAAAGTCCAGCAGCTCCCAAGGTTTCTTTGGCTTCCAAGAAGGCCACTGACCTCATTTTCTTAATTATTTGCTAGCCATAGTTAATAAATTGATTATTATTTACCCAGAAGTTATGTCTCTCGGACTTTTTATTCATCACAATACATATACACGTATTACTGCATAAATACTAGCTATCAATATTATTAGTCCAACTTCTTCATTTTACAAATTTGACAAGACATTCTAACATTTACCATATGAAAGACATCGTTCTAGATGTCCAGGATACAAAGACTTTTTTTTGATGGCCAGGTTCCTGACCTCAAGAGACACATTCTAATAATGGGGTAACTGAGGCCTTGGGATTCCCCTTGGCTTCCCCAAGGTCACATAGCCAAAATTCCAACTGAGGTCCCTTGACTCCCAATTGAGTGTTCTTTCTGCTGCCCCCACACTTCCTCTAACTGAGCTATTATCAGAAGAATTCTTCCATCCAGCCTTATAGATCATAGAATTTTAGTGCTAGAAATGAGCTTAGGCCCTAGAGGTCACCTATTCCCACCCCGTCATTTTATAGACCAAAAGGCTGAGGTACAGAGAAGAGAAGAAATTTGTTCAAAGTTACCCAGCCCTGAAACTGTACACTCCTAATCTCACTAACCATGGCTGTGACCACCTTTCTCACTGGCAATCTGCCAGCTCATTGAACAGGAATTTGGATCAGGAAGTGAGCAGGTCTGCTGAAAACTACTGGTTGGTGTTTCAGACACTCAGTTCTGCTATGTAACAGCTCTGGGCCTCAGTTTCCTCTTCTGTGAAATGAAAGGGTTGAACTGGGTGATCTGAAGACCCTTCCTGCTGGAGGTCCTATGAATCCCACCGCATGCAGATTGCTGTCTATTCTGGCTATGTAGAGGGTCAGCCCCGAAGGCTGTTAATAGCGCCTTCGGTCCTCTCCCCTGTATTCTCTCTGGAGGCCGAGGAAATAGCGTCTGTCTGCTCAGTTGCTGGAAATTTCTTTCTTTTGCTATCACCACCCCCACCCTCCACCCCCAGTGTTGAGGGGAGGGAAGGAAACAAGTATTTATAAAGCATCTACTATGGGCCAGGCACTATGTTCGTTGCTTTACAAATATGTCATTTGATCCTCACAACAACCTCTGGGAGGTAGTAGGTGCTATCTATGTTTTACAGTTAAGGAAACTGAGGTAGACAGAGGTCAAGTTACTTGCCCAGGGTCACTTAGGTAGTAAGTGTCTGAGGTCACATTTGAACTCAGGGCTTCTTGATTCCAGGTCCATGCTCTATCCATATACCACCTAACCATTGTTTATTAATGCTATAAATGGTAATGCTGCTTCTAAGGTCTGGACCAGATTCTTTGCTGATTGCATTTCTGGGGCAGGCATTCAGTGGGGTACAAGAGTGGGTGCCCTCCAACTATCCCAGTCTTCAAAAGTTAAATTGAATAAAAATATTTTTGAAATAGAAGAAAACACTGCTTTCCTCAAATCTAGAAAAGACAATTTGACATTGTGCTGCTTAACAAGCAAATTAGGGGTTTAGACCCAGAATGACTGAAAGTATTAATGAGTTATTTTATGCTAATGTCTTACTGGGTATTAGTACATTAGTATTCCACAGGAATATTTTAACGAATCCTGGAGAAGGCTTAAAGTATGGGAATCTCCCCAGGACCTTGTCCCATCACACATTGTATTGATCTGGTTGTTACTCATAAGACCATAGGTCTTGAGCTCGAAGGGCCTTCAGACAGGAGAATTGGGCACTATTTTATCAAGGCTGAATGGGAGAACACAAATTCATTGGCTTTTTTTTTTTTTCACCTCTCAGGCCAGACCTGTGATTTCCCAGTGAGGAGACAGCCTCCACCAGTGTAGGGTAGCAGGTATTCTAGTTTTAAGAGTGACCTGGGGTATCTTACCCAGCCCGTATGAGTTACAGGTTTATAGGATTTTTGATTCAGAACTGGAAGGGATCTCAGAGGTCAGCTGGTCTACCTCCCTCATTTTACAGAAGAGGAAACCAAGGTCCAGAGAAGTTAGGCAATTTGTCCAATGTCAATCATACAGGTAGTAGTCAGAGAGAACCAGGAATCAAACTCTGCTCCTGTGACTCAAAGTCCCATTAGATCATGGCTGCTTCCTAAGGTGCAAGGATTTGAGTGTGGAGGAGGCCATTCACAGGTCAAATCAGCCTGCTTACTGGTCAATGGATAGAAGGCGGAAACACGAGCAGCATCAGTCATGAGATCCCCCTGGGTGTCAAGATCTCTGAATTCTGGGATAGACAGCAACCTAGATACCATTGCCAGAAGGCAGCCGGGTATAGTTTGGGACTCAGAGTCTTGGTGATGCAACGGTGACTCTGGCTAAGGACTTCTGATTCAGGAAGCCACATGAATCAGCAGGAAACCCGAAATTCTATACCATTTAGTTCACAGAATCAATGCATGACCACAATGAGGATCAAGCACTGTAGAGAAGCCAGTCCTGGTTGAGCAGTTAGCCCTGACTAACTCAACGTGACATTTAAAAAGTTCAAAAGACATGATTTCTGGGGACTTAGTAATTTTGTTAATAATGCTAGCATTTTAACGAGAGGCATTCTTGAATGCCAAAGACCCCTCATGGTGATGGACTCACAATTTATATGCCCTTGGAAGGTAGTGTTCCTGAGGGTGGTAATCAACTCTGATTGGTTAACAATTAATGAGAGAATGAATATTATAATGAAGCCTCATTCTAATGAGGGCTTATTCTAGTGGGGGTGACTTAGATCACCCAAGTCTTGGTCAAAGAGATTTATCAATATAAATATCAAAGAGGGAATTCGCTTTTGCTCCAGACCTGTCTGACCACACATAATGAGCAGGAATCTACCCATTAGCCTAAACTTAGAATTTCTTTTGTTGTCTTTGATTAGATCTTTAGCATGGTTAAGTCTTTACTCAAGGTTTCCCCACCCTGGATGATTTCTGGATGAGGAAGCAGAAAAGGGGAAAAACCTTGGTCCTGATTCAATAATTAGTTATTAAATACAAGAGAGAAATGGTAATTTCCCTCCCCAGACAGGAGAAGCAGGCATTATTGCATCAAAGATGGATGGAGAAACACTTAAGTTCATTGGTTTATTTCTTTTTTTCCCTTGTGGACCAGACCTATAATTTCCTGATGAGGAAAATACCTCTATAAATAAATAAACAAAGATAAAATAAAACAATTTGAATCCAGGTCCTCTGGTTCCAGTTGTCCAAACAAAGAAAGGAACAAGTTCAGGGACACAAGATTAGAAGAAGACATAAGGACAATATGGAGTCACAAAATAGACACAGTCAAAAGCAAGTCACCTAGGCCTCGGCCAGCTGAGTCCTCTGGAAGGCTATACTCATTGCCTCTTTAATCTTTTTTAATAGTTTATTTTTCAATTAACAAGCATTGTAAAGTAACCTCTCCCTCCCACTATCCTCTCATTGAGTAATAAGAAAAGAAAAGAAAGCCCTCCATCCATAGCTGCATGCGTAGTCCAGCAAAACAAATTTCTACATTCTTCATGCCCAAAAAGGGCATATCTCTCTCTCTGCATTTCAAATGTGTTCCTTTCTGTCATTAGGTGAGTAGCATGATATATCTCCATTCTTTTCGGTTTATCATTGCGCTGATCAAAGTTCTGAAGTCTAGCTATTTTTCTCTAAAATACTGTTCTATAAATTGTTCAGTTTCCATTCACTTTGTTCTGTATCAGTTCATAGAGTTCTTCTCAGTTCTCTCTGAAATTGTCCATTTCATCATATCTCATAGCACAATAATATTCCATTACATTCTCATGTCACAATTTGTTTAGCCACTCCCTCTAAGGAGGATACCCCCTTAACTGTTAATTTTAGGCTACTATAAAATATTTTTGTATGTGTGGGTCCTTTTCTTTCTTTGATCTCTTTAGAGTGTGGGTATATTAATGGTATAGCTGGATCAAAGAGTATGCATAGTTTCAGAACTTTTGGAGGATGGTTCCAAATTGCCTCCCAGAATGGCTGTATCAATAATCCACAACTCTACAAACAGTGTGCTTGTCTTCCTGTAGCATCTCCAATATGTGTCATTTTCCTCTTTTGTCATCTTTGTCCAGTCTGATAGGTTTGAGGTAGAAACTTGAAGTTGCTTTAATTTGCATTTCTCTAGTTATTAATGAATAGGAGCATTTTTTCATATCATTATTGATAGTTTGAATTTCTTCCTTAGAAATTCACATCCTTTGGTCTGATATCTTTGGGGAATGGCTCTGAGTCTTATAAATTTGAATCAATTCCTTATATGTCTTGGATTGAGACCTTTACCAGAAAACCTTGTTGCAAAGATTTTTTTCCCAGTGCCTGATCCCCTTTTAATTTTTACTGTATTTGATTTGTTTGTGCAAAACCTTTTAAAATTTATATAATCAAAATTGTCTGATTTATCTTGTGTCCATTTTATCTAGCATTCATTTAGTCATGAAAAGGAATAGATCCAAAGGTATTTTCTTCCTTGATCTTCTAATTTGTTTATGATGTGACCTTTCTATATCTAGGTCATGCATCCATTTGGAGTTTGTCTTGACATATAGTGTGAGGTATTGGTCTAAATGTAATTTCTGCTAAGTTGCTCTCCAGTTTTTCCAGCAGTTTTTGTGAAATACTGAGTCCTTCCTCTAGTCACTGAGATCTTTGAGTTTATTAAGCACTGTGCTACAATGTTTGCTGGCTATATACCTAATCTGTTCCACTGATCAATCTCTTTCTTTTTCCAGTACCAAATTACTTTAATGATTACTGCTTTGTAGCACAGTTGGAGATCTGATACTGAGAGCCTCCTCCCTTTCTTTTCCACTTTGTTTTAAATATTACCCTAGAGATTCTTGACCTTCTATATTAATGTCCTTTTTTTTTTTTTTTTTTTTAGCTCTATAAAGTATTCTCTGGGGAGTTTGACTAGTATGGTTACTAAATAATCACAGTAATTTAGGCATTATAGGCATTATAATTTTTATATAATGCCTATAATGCTCAACCTACCCCTGAACAATTAATGTTTCTCTGATTATTTAAATCTCTTTATTTCTGAAAAAAAAAGTGTTTTATACTTTGATTCATATAGTCTCTGGTACATACAGTCCCAAATTTTAAAGCTTCTGTAATTATTTTGAAAGGCAGCTAGATGGCGCAGTGGATAGAACACCAGGCTTGGAATCAGGAAGACTCATCTTCCTGACCTCAAATTCAGCTTTCCTAGCTGTGTGACCTTGGGCAAGTCACTTAACCCTGTTTGCCTCAGTTTCTTCATCTGTAAAATGAGCTGGAGAAGGCAATAGCAAACCACTGCAGTATCTTTGCCAAGAAAACCCAAACAGAGTCACAAAGAGTCAGAAACAACTGAACAACAAAAGTGATTTTGAGAAGAATTTCTATGTAGTTCTTGCTGGATTTTGTTGGTTTTTACATATATGACTGTTGATAATTTATGTGGCTTTATCTTATATCTTCCAGTTTTGCTGGTTACTAATTATTTTAATCAATTTTAGTTGATTCTTTAAGATTCTTTTTACCAGAGGGGCCAAACACTCCTGAGTGCAGCAGGAATCAGATTAAAATATAATTAGAAAATATTCAACAAATTTAATAAAATGCAATAGGACATAAATAATCTTAACATGGAGTTTTCTAAGTCAATATGTGGCCTACAGGATTTAGTGGCCCCATTTCTACTTGAGTTTGACACCACTGCTCGATACCACCAAATCATCTGAGAGAAGAAATAATTTTGTTTCTTTGCCTCTCTCATCTTTAATCTAATCTAACCCTAACCTTGAGAGACCGAGAGAGAGACTGACATTTATTTGTGCACACACATGTGTGTATGTGTGTATATATGTATGTGTGTGTGTGTGTTATCTTGGATAACAAACCCTCTTCAGAGAAATTTGATACAAAGATTTTTTCCCCATTTCTTCTTATCCTAGACACATGTCTGAGCAAAAGCTTTTCAGTTTCAAGCAATCTAAGTTATGTATTTTATCTTTTGCAATTGGCTTTATCTCTTATTTGGTTAAGAATTTATGTCCTAACCATACCTGTGAGAGATATATGATCTATTTCTCTTCTAATTTTTTATAGTATTCTCTTTAATATTAAAATAATATATCCATTTAGAATGTATCATGGAGTGTGGTATAAGATGTTGGTCTAAATCTCATTTCTACCAGATTGCTTTCCAGTTTTCCCAGCAGTTTTTTTTTTTGTTAAATAGGAAATTTTTCTCTAGGTAATTTAGGTTTTCTGCTTTATAGGCTCATATTTTCCTCTATTTGTCATAAAAATTGGGGTTTTGTTCAAGTTAAGATTTTCTTCCTCTTCTACTGTAAACACAGTATTATGTCCTTCCAGTTATTTTATTTTAATCTTTTAAGGTTCTCTTCCCCTCATCCCTGATTCCATCTTTTCATTTGTTACCCTTTTCCCTTCAGGATTTTATTAGTTTTTCTTTCTTGCTTTTCTCTGTTTACGTAAGTTCTTTCCCATCTTTCTTCCTCTCAGACAAGTAAATCTTCCCTTCCTTTCCTCTCCTTCAACTGTTCATTAGCTTTTAAAATTTCATTTTTTATGCCCCTTTCCAAGAAGGATTTCCCTCACTCTTTTCATTGTCCATCTTCTCTTTCTGTTTACTCTAGACCCTTACTTTTCGATTCATGACCCATATGATCATCTGGTCTCTCTCTTTTCTCTCTATTCTTCATGGACAGCTAGGTGGTACAGTGGAGAGAGTGTCAGGCCTGGAATGAGGAAGACTCATTTGGCCTCAGACACTTACTAGCTGTGTGACCCTGGACAAGTCACTTAACCTCAGTTTCCTCATCTGTAAAATGAGCTGGAGAAGGAGATGGTGAACCACTGCAATATCTCTGCCAAGAAAACCCCAGATGGGGTCATGAAGAGTTGGACATGACTGAAAACAAATGAACAACAATTTGTTCATCCTTTGTTCTCGAAGAGGACCAATGACATCAGGAGAGTGATGTCTTGACTTGCAGGTGAACAGGATTTAAGTGTGGCAGGGCTGTTCAAGGTCATCAGCCTCACTCTCTCCTGCAGAGTCATCAGAGCCCAGTGGCCAGATTAGGTCAGGATGACTGGCGATGGCCCTGGATGCAGTGGGAGACCATGGCCTTTTGAAGCTCAGGTCTTTCCCAGGTCCCAGTTGGTCCCAGTTTGTTGAAGCAATACTCTTTCAGTAATTAAAGGGTAGGTAAGAATTGAGGCAAAAGATGGCCTAGTTTGCCTTCCCCAAAGAGTCAGTCTGGGAGGGGAAAACCCTCAGAGTTTCTGGCCAGAACAGAAGGAAACAACAACTGAATAACAATGACAAGTTCCGTATGTTGGAGACAGAGTAATACAACAACATAATCATCGGGTCTCTCTTTTCTCTGTATACTTTATGCGGTCAAAGCTTCCCAGATACCCATTCTAGGTTCTGTCCTCTAGGCACTTTCTGCCACTGTCTTCTAGGACTTATCCCTTGGGTTCCCCTTTTCTATTGCACCTCACTCCCAGAACAATGCCAAATATGCAGGTGTTAAGAAAGGTCACTGCCTCGTATTAGGGCCCTTCCCACACCACTGATCTAAACCTTCTCTGGTTGATGGAGGGTTTTACCCCCTACATTTGCCTGGAAATCTCCAACCTGTGTCTTTGCTCTTCCACTGCCTAGGTGCCAATTGCCTCCAGGGGTTCCAACTCCCCCCACCCCCACCCCTTTCCAGGACAAGTAGACTTTTCAAGCTCCAAATCCCCTAGGCCTCATCCAATGTAAGGTCCTCATTTCTCTCACAAGCCATCTCTCTTCACTCAGAGGAGCATTCATCAGTGGAACCTCTCCCATCTCCAAAATAAAACCACTTTTCTCTCCCCCTCTTTTCAATCTTCCCACCCTCCTCCGCACCCACTTTCCTGTAGGCTCTTCTTTTTCTGAGGCCAGAGAGGTCACCTTCCTCTCATTGCTAGTTCTTGATTAGACTCCAGGACATCACACACTCCTCTCTATTCCCCTGCTCCCCTCCTTCCCTTTTATGTATCTTCTCATATTGTAATATAGTCCCACAAAAGAAGCATTCACCTGTAGGCAGGGTGTCACCAGGTTCCATACATAATGCCTCCTTTCTGCCTCTTCACTGTTATCTCCACCAGATATCTGCCTTCTCCCTTGTCTCCTTGTATACATTTAGACTGCTCTTTCTGTTGTCAAATTGTTGCTATTGGTGTCCTTGCCTGATGAATTTATTCACTTTTCCTGCATTTCTGTTGTTTGGGGTGTTCAAGAGGCAAATAATTTCCTCAGTTGTGGTTTTCTTTCTAAAAATGTTTCCAACTCTTCTTTATTATTGAATCTCCATCTTTTGTCCTATATGATTAAGCCCATATTTGCAGGATAGGTCACCTAGAGCTGCATCTTGAGTTCCATTGCTCTTTGGAACACATTATTCCACTCCCTCCTCCTTTTTCTGGTAGGCACAGAATAGCCCCGTGTTATTCAGATGTTCTTTATTTTGTATTTGAACGTTCTTTCTCCCGATGGGTTGAAGAACTTGCTCTTTCTGAATTGAATTATAAAATTTAACCACTATGCACTTGGAGTTTGCAGCCTTGGGTTGTTTTGTTGTGTTGTGTTTTGTTCTTTTTTCTGGGAGGGGATCTGTCAGCTCTTTTAATTGTAATTTCATTTTCTATAGTCAGAAGTTCTGGCAGTTCTTTTATATTTTCTTCATTGTGGTATAAAGATTTTTTGTTCTGTCGTTTTCTTCTGGGACACCTATGATCCTTAGTTTGTCTCTCTATATTTTATCTTCAAGATCAATATGTTTTGCTTGTATAGTGAACATATTTTCTTTTAATGTTCTTTTTTTTCCCTTCTCTTCTTCTAGGTTTTCCTTTACTTCAGTATATTTGCATTCCAAATCTATTGTTCTTTCTTTTGTTTCTTTGGTGAGGCTTATCATTGTAGATTCAAGTTTTTCTATTCTGCTCATTATTTTTGCAGTGCAGGACATAAATTCTGCTCTCATGATTCTTATTTCTCTTTTAAACCACTCAGGAACAACACATTGTAGTTCCATGTTCTCCTCAAACTCCACAGGGTCCTTTGTCTCATCAAGTGTTGGATCATATTCCTTAATTTTACAATACTTATTCACAGATACCTGAACTCATTTACTAGATCTGGAGGCCATATTTCTTTCAGTTGTTATTGCTTTTCCTGTTGGTTTATCTATTTTTGTTCAAGATCTTTGAGTTTTCTTCTTTCTAAAGTCTTTGGTCTTTTCCCTCCTTATTTCCCTTATCACTCACTTCCTGACTCCTTCCCCTCATGGTTTCCTTAGGGGCTGGCTTTCACAACATCTCAGCCTCCTCCCACTCCAGGCAATTCAAGATTCACCAGCCCACATCTCTACCCTACTTTTGGGTGGTCAGAACAAACCCCAGGTAAGTACTATGCTTTTTCCCTCAGGCTTGGTGGAGTGCTACACAGCTGGTCATAGGCACAATATCCTGCCCTGGTGACCTGTCCCACTCCCTTCTTTCCTCAGTTCTTTGTCCCAGCACCGGCAGTTCAGTGCTTTGTGGCATTGATGCTTCTGGGTTGCAACTCTAGCAGGCTTCTGCTCCTAAAGTGGTATGGCCAAACTAGCTGTTGAGCTTCAAACAAACTTCTATGGCCTATGGTCAGGGTCTCCATGGCACATGAAAAAGAGAGAGGGGACCAGGGTGCAGGGGTGGGTTTCAACACAAGCCTGTATTGTTTCCTTGGGTTCACTAGCACAGCCTTGCTGCCAGAGTGCGGGAGGTAGAGGAGAGGTGCTAAGTGAGCTCAGGGTCGGGGAGGGTCAGTTCTTGGTTGGTTCTTTTTTTCAATCTTCTTTTGAGTTCTGGATCTTATAGATGTTGGAGGTAGCTGATGTTGCTTTATCTTTAATACATAATTTCTGTTTTGGAGAGACTTAAGGAGTCACGGAGATGAGAGGAAATGCCTAGACCACCATCTTGTTGCTCATGTAACCCAGAAATGTTTAAATATCTCCTGTTAAGCCTTCAGTTTTATGCTTGGGTCCCAAGTGTGCCCATCCTCCAAACAAAAGGTATCCTCCGGTACTGTAGCTATGGAAATGATCTATCTCAGATGATTCAAGCAAGTCTCTGTTTTTCATTCTGGGTCAGTTCACAATGAGATTGTAGCCATTTATCTCTTTCCTCCTTCCAATGCTAAGGTGCTGAGCCTTCTTATGTCAGTACCTCTCAACTGGGTCTTTGGGTTCAAAGGAATACTACTCTCTACCTTCCCCACTTCTTGCCTTTCTTCCTCTCAACTTTGTCAGAGGCAGCTAGGATGGATTATGCAAACTACTCCAGGCTATCTCTCAAAAGATCTCCCAAAGGAAGTAGGGGAAGGGCAGGACCAGTTCTTCCAGACACAGGCACATTTACTGAAGAAGAAAAGCTTATACTAGAGGAAAGGGAGACTTTTGTAGCCCCCTAAACTACGCCTTCCTCCAAATGTTCCTATCTCTGTTGAGGGCACCATGATTATGCCAGCCACCCAGGTTCATAACTTCAAAATCATACAGAACTTTTCCTTCTCCCCCTATAGCTGATCAAACTAATGCATCCTGTAGATTCTGCCTTTGGATAACATCTGTCCTTTCTCATCTTCTCTCAGCTCACACAGACAACACTCCAGTTCAAGCTCTTATCACCTCTTACATGGATTAGTGTTTTTGTTGTTGTTCAGTTGTGTCCAACTCTCTGTGACCCCATTTGGGCTTTTCTTGGCAGAGATACTGGAGTGGTTTGCCATTTCCTTCTCCAGTTCATTTTACAGATGAGGAATGGAGGCAAACAGGGTTAGGTGACTTGCCCAGGGTCATGCAGCTATTCAGTGTCTGAGACCAGATTTGAAGTCAGGAAGATGAGTCTTCCTGATTCTGAGCCCAGTGCTCTATCCACTGAGCCACCTGGCTGCCAAAGGATTAGTGTTAATAGTCTTTAATTGGTCATTCTGCTTCCAGTCCCTCCCTTTCTCAAACCATCCTTCAGAAAATTGCCAAAATAATCTTCTTGAGGTGCACGTTTCATAAACCTTCAGTAGTTTCCCATTGTCTATAGGGTAAAATAGAAATTGCTCAGTCTGGTATTTAAAGACCTCAAGAATTCATGTCTGCAACCCACTTTTCAGCCTTCGCTCACATTACTACCTTTTCTGCACTCCACATTCTAGCTGAAACAGACTACTGGCTGATGTCCATCCTCAGCATTTTATCCCCCCAAGTCTGAAAGATACTCCTTCCTAATTTCTACCTCCTGGATCCCTTTTCTTCATTCAAGGCTCATCAGGCCCAGCTTTCTCCATAAATCCTTCCTCAGTTCCTCCAATTGTTCTCTCTCTCTCTCTCTCTCCCCTTCTGTCTCTCTTTTCCTCTGTCTCTGACTCTCTCTACCTCTGTCTCTGTGTCTCCCTGTTGCTCTCTCTGTCTCTTTCTGTCTCTCCATTGCTCTGTCTGTCCCTTTCTCTCCTCCCTCAGTTTACCTTGTGTTTGTTGTACTTCCCCAGCCAAATGTAATCTCCTCATGGCAAGGACTCTCAGTCTTGTCTGCGTCCACACCACCCAGCACAGCACCCTATACATAATAAGTACGTTTTTAAAAGTTTGTTGAATCGCATGGCCTGCCTTTATGTTGCAGCCCCTGCTTTTGCAGGAGGATCTTTCATGTTTCTGATCCCAGGGTTCCACTGGTCTAGGTAAAAAGTAGGGGAATATGAAGGAAAGATCTGCCCATGGAAATATCACCTCTATTACTCTCTAGGGGCTGGAAAGAGTGAAATGCAAAGGGACGATCCACCTGCCCCAACAGGGGTTACGATTGTGCAACAGAAATTTTAGCTGTTGGCATTATTGTTGTTGTTGTTGTTGATGATTCTCATAACATCCCTGTAAGGAAACAGGGCCATGATTATGGTCCCCATTGCCAGAGGAGGTCAATGGGAGGCCTCTGTGCTGGCATGATATTAGAAGGCAAGGATGGCTTACGGCAAGATTGTGGAGCAAATCCTTTTGTGAAGAGAAAAATCATTTCACGCTGCAGATGACCAACCTCTAATTCATCTCAATTAGCTTTTCGTGTATTAGGTTTCCTTCAAATAGGAACCCATATGAAGCAGCAGCATTAATGTACTTCAAAACACAATATTGGACATAGCGTGAGTAACAAAGACATTTCTCCCCCTGGTGGATCAGAGGCCAGAACAGCAGCCCATGCCTTCCCTCCAAGTGCTTCTGCAAGAGATTCTGGGTACTCCTTTGCCAGGGGGCCTGGAGCAAGGGGCTAGGCACTGGGGGAAAGCAGGAGGTGGGGACTGGTTTCTCTCTCTCTGCAGCTCTAGAGGGAACACTCCAGGGAAGCTGGAACAGAGTAGACATGATGTGTTTACATTTTTTTAAATAATGTTTTATTGATGCTTTTTGTTTTTATAGTGCTTTCCAATACCACTCCCCCACCACACACACACACACACACACACACACACACACACACACACAAAACCCTTTCTTATAACAAAGAAACACAGCTAAGTCAGACCAACACTGCAACAGCCTCTGATGGTGTGTGTGTGCCTATGTGCCTGCATGTTGTTGAAAGAGTTATTATATTTGCCTGCACCCCTTGTTGACATTCGGAGTAACTCAAACATCAGGGATCATGGATTCTCCTCCATGTCTCCCAAAACAGAAATGTCTCCTGCTAAAATCTCTGTCTCTCTGTCTGTCTGTCCTCCTCTCTCTCTCTCTCCCGCTTTCTCCCCCACCCCACCCCTTTCTCTCTTTTTCTTTTTCTTTCTTTCTTTCTTTCTTTCTTTCTTTCTTTCTTTCTTTCTTTCTTCCTCTCTCTCTCTTTTTCCCTCCTCTCCCCCTCTCCCTCTTCCCCTGTCCCTCTCCCCTTCTCTCTCTCCCTCTTCCCTTCTTTCTCTCTCCTTCCCTTCTCTCTCTCCTTCTCTTTGAGTTTGGGGTGGATTCTGAGTCACTGTCTCACTCTTGTGGTGAAGCATGGATTTAGGGAAATAGAGAGAAAATGATGAATGATTCTTGGAAGAAAAAAAAATGCAGTCAGACTCCTTAACCTGGAAGTCGGGAAGGAGGTAAGTTCTTGGAGCTGGAAGTTGGGCACTGTGCCTGAAATGTCAGGATCCAGAAATCTCAGGCACAGATCTACTCAAGAGATTAAGAAAGGGATCATAAAAGATTGTCAAAGGATTCACTCAATCATCACTGACCTTGTGAAACAGCATCACTGACCAAACCCTGACTCTAGAGGTCCTGGGTTCAAATCCCGACTGATGTTTCCCTACCTATGTGACCATGAACTTCCCTCATCTATGTGTAGATGTTCAATTAAGTGGCCTCTGAGGTCCCTTTCCTTTCTAGATGGATGACTCTATGATCTCCAGAAGCTTTCAGTATAGCCTACTGTGTGAGACCTTCCCCAGGGACACATGCAACTCAAAGGAACACAAACATACAGGGAAAGACAGTCAAGCAGAATAGCACATAAAAAAGAACATTGGCTTTGGAGTCAGAGGACCTGAGTTCCAGTCCCAGTTCTACTACTAACTACTTGTGTGAGCTGGAACAAGTCACTTAAATTTCCTGGGCCTCAGTTTCTTTGTCTGTAAAATTGAAGGATTGGACCAGATGTCCTCTGAGGTCCTTCATATCTCTAGACCTGTCTTCCTATGCTTCTCTGAGCCAAACTCCCCAGAACTATACTGCTCCACCACATGGAAATCCCACCTGGTTCTCTTGTCGTCCCCTCCTAACATCCAACAGCAGTAGGAGGGCCAGCAGCCAGAGTATGTTTAACCATTATGGGCTGCCTATAGAAAAAGAGAGAGACAGAGACAGAGAGAGACAAAGATAGACCAGAGAGACAGAGAGACACCATCCTGGTTATTGACAAAAGCCACTGCCTTCCTGCTCCCCCTCCCCACTCAGCTGTCCTGCCTTCCCGATTTCTTTTATACCTAGACTGAAACTTGGTGCACTTGCTGGACCAGCTTCTGCCCAAGTGGTCCCAGAAATAAAGAGTTTAGGACCAGCGACCATAAATGTGATTTTATTTCCCCCAAGTGAAACAGGGGTATTATTTTTCTTTTTACATTTTTATATTTTCCTGGCTTACAAGACCTGTGATAACTTTGCCTCCGGCCCTGCTGTCCTGTAGCAGATCATTAGCTCCCTGGAGATGCCACCTCAGTTGATGATTCTGATTTAACTGTCTGTGACAAGTGGTCCTGGGCAGAGGAAGGGGAAAAAACACACCACCACCCTCACCTCCAAACGGGCCCAAGTTTACCAACCGGCTTCTTAGGAGCATTTTGGAGGTTGGCTTTGCTTTATGTAACAACAGTGCTCCTGAAAGATGTGCCTGTAAAGAGAAGGCATAAAGTGTGAGACGGGCACCAGCTGGGGAGTAAGAGGATCTGAGTTCAGATATTAGCCCTACTACTCACTAACCATATGAACCCAAGGGAGTCATTTAACTTCTTTTATTCATCGATAAAATAAGGAGGTTAGGTTAGATAACAATAGGTCACATTTACAAAGAACATTAACATTCACAAATCACTATATATGTATGTGTATATGTACATATATTCACATACAGGGTGTCCCAAAAGACTTACAGCAGCTGTAAGCTATTAAAGCTGTGTGTATGTGTATATGTAATCTTGTTGGATCCTCATGAGAGCTCTATGAAATAAATACTGTTGCTATCCCCATTTTATAGATGAGACAGCTGAGGTGAGAGATTAAGTGACTTGTTCAGGGTCACAGAGTGTCTGAGGAAGGTTTCAAACCCAGATCTTCCTGGCCCTAAGTCACTGACATTCCATCACTCTAGGGTCCTTTCCAGCTTTAAATCATGTCTTATTAAAAAATAATACTATTTCCCCTTGACTTAAGTCATCCTTTCTGAAATTCTTTATCATCATCATCATCATCTCCTTCTCCTTCTCCTTCTTTCTTCTTCTTCTTCTTCTTCTTCTTCTTCTCCTTCTTCTTCTTCTCCTTCTTCTTCTTCTTCTTCTTCTTCTTCTTCTTCTTCCTTCTTCTTTTCTTCTTTTTCTTCTTCTTTCTGCAGCAGAGAAGAATTGGAGATGATAGTCCAAATAGAGTTGGGTGCAAACAGATCATCACTGGAGATATTTGAGAAGTGAAGGCCCTCAATAGAAATCCCCCTTCTGTTTGACCTCTACCACTAGACAGGCAAACACTTGGCAAAGATCTGGGAACAGTTAGCATGGAGAAGGGAAGATTTTGGAGAAATTGATAGGAGTCTTCAAATATTTGAAAGGCCCATCATGTGGGAAAGGGATTCGATTTGTTCTACTTGGTTCCAGAAGGCAGAACTGGGAACTGAGGTTGTTGTAGAATCATCAATTTAGACTAGATATAAGAAAAACTTTGTAACTAGGGTTGTCCACAAGTGAAAGGAGCTAGGCATGGTGGCCATGTCTGGAGTTCTTGCTACCAGGGAGACTGAGGCAGGTGCTCATGACCTCAGAAGTTCCGAAATACAGCAGGAATAAAGATGATTGGCATGCCAGATATTGAATCTGGCACCAATGTGACGAGCCCCCCAGAAAGGGGATGGGTCAGTACTGGTAGGCTGCCTGAGGAGGGGCCCAGGTTAGAAATGGAACAAGTCAAACCTTCCATGTCAATTAGCCTTGGGATTTAGTGGCCACTGAGAGAGGGAGAAAGATCCAGTCTGCAGATAAAAAGTGGGGAGGGGAATGAACTGCCTTGAGAGACAGTGAAATTTTCCACATTTGAGGTCTTTAAACAGAAGTTGGGTGATTACTTGTTAGGGATCTTGTAAGAATTCCTCATTGTCGAGTATGGGTTGCATTACCTGAGGTCTCCTCCATTTCTATGATCCTATGATTCAGTGAACCTAGAGCATTTAACCTCCCTGGGTCTCAGTTTCCCTTTGTATAAAATGAGGGGATGCTGCTGCTAGGTGATTCCTCAAGTACTTGGTGGCTCTAAAAGTTTTCTTTCACTTCTAGCTCGTTCCTAAGCTAACTACTTTGGGGCACACACACACACACACACACACACACACACACAACCTGAATTAGAACTCTTTTGTGATAAAGTCTGGTCAGCAGTTTGTGTAATTTCACTCTGTTTGAGAAACCTAAGAACCAAACCCCTTCTCTCAACACACCAGTTCCTTGGCGTGTGACTGCATTTTGGTGTGTGACTCTGCCTAGTGACCGCATTCCCCAGCACTACAAGGGGGATCTTTGTTTCAAGAGGAAAATTTCCAAGAATTGCTTGTCAGTCATTTTCTTATTATTGAGATTTTAAAATCCATCCTTTCCTAATAGTTCCTGCAAAGGCCTGCCCATGCCAGTTTGGGGGAGGTTGAATGTGCTTACTCGAATATAGCTTTCTGAGGGCTCACATTTTTTCTGCATAATTTGACATTTTCTCAGGCCCCCGCATAATTTTGGATTGTTTGCTACATTTTAAGTAGGTGCCTTCATTGAGATTCAGGAGAACATCTGGGCCAGGTTGCTATTCTACAGAAAAACTGTGCCCCAAGGCAGTGGGAGGTCAACCTCTCTGATCAGTGATAATACTCCAACATTCAAATTGGGGAAAATGGGGGTAGCCTCAAATGCAAAAAAAACTTGTTAGGGATTGGGCTCAGTCGATGAGTTTCTGGGCCAAGAAAGTGTATATATTTTTCTTCTCTCCCCAAGACAGTATTCCCAGAGCAGAGACAAAATCTTAGGGTATATGGGCACTCCTATCCAATCAATCAACAAATATTTCTTGAGGGAGGACATTGGAAAGGGTACTGGAACAGAACAGAGGACCAGAATATTTAAACTCTACCACTAACTCCTTGTGTGAAAGGAATAGTGACTCTGAAATCAGAAGAGCTGGGTTCAAATCCCACTTCTGAACCCGACTACCTGTAGGACTTTGGGCAAGTCCCTTAATCTCCGTGGGCTTCAGTTTCCTCATCTGCAAAATGAGGAGGTTGGACCAGATGTCTTGAGGTTCCTCTTCACCTTCGCTCTATGATCTCATGACCCTATAAGATGAGGTGGCTAAGCCAAGATAAATTCAGAGCAGCTCACGGTAACTTTCCAATGTTTCTGCTGTCCTATACATTGTGTCCCACATATAATGGAACTTCATTCATTGGAGCCATGAGAATTCGGAGGCCATGACAATCTGGGATAATAGAATCAAACAGAGCTGGAGGAAACCTTTCCTCTTCAGGATGGCAGAGAGATATTCATGGGGTCCCTTCCATCCCTGGATGTTCTGAGTCCAGGATTGCAAGTAAGTCAAAATTCTGGTCTACCACGCATCAGAAAATATGGAAGGAAGAAGAACCTTCCCAGAGTGTCCTCTGGTCCTCTAAGAAGTCATGGATTCAGTAACTTCATCACACTTCTGCCAAGAAGTTCTTCTGAAAAACAATGAGTTGACATCTACAAAACTGAGATTTGAAAAGTGCTCTGTGTACATGTTCCCCTCACATCCACCCAGTACAGGCCTTGTTGTTGTTGTTCAGTCATTTCTCAGTCATGTCCAGCTCTTTGTGACCCCAGCTGGGGTTTTCTTGGCAGGCATGCTGGAGTGGTTTGCATGTCCTCCATCCCATCTTACAGGTAAGGAAATTGAGGCAAACAGGGTTAAGTGACTTGCTCCGGGTCACACAGCTAGTAAGTGTCTAAGGCCAGATTGGAGCTCAGGAAATGAGACTTTCTGACTACAGGCCCACTGCACCATCTAGCTGCCCCAGTATAGGCTTTACTGTCTTCATTTTGCATATGAAGAAACTGAGGCTTAAAGAAACTGACTTGTTCAGGATCACACAGCTAGTAATTAACTAGGACAGCATTTGGATAATAATAATGATGATAATAATAATAATAAATAATAGCTAACATTTATATAGCACTTTAGGGTTTGTGAATCACTTTTCATATATTATCTCATTTGAGCCTCACAATTACCTTTCAAGGTAGGTGCTATTTATTATACCCATTTTATAGATGAGGAAACCAAGACTGAAAGAAATTCATTCACTTGCGCAGGGTCACTCAGCTAAAGTGTGTGAGTCAGGATTTGAACTTAGGTCTCTCCTGACTCCAAGCCCAGCACCTATCCACTACAATACTGTTCTGCCTTGATGACTCAAACGCACGCTCCCATCTTGCAATGTATACAAGTTTTCTCTTGCTCAGACTTCCAGTGAAATGGTCTCTGATCTAAAAATCCACGTGTGGGATATGGTTAACGATTCACCCATATATAGAATATAGAGTCTTAAAATAGCAGAAGAAAAAAGGAAGCAGAGTTTGCATCCATGGGTCTAAGAAGAGAATTTGGGTATTTCTAGCCTAGCTCTCTTACCTGTCCACCTGTCCCCTGTTGGGAAATGAATTGGCTTAGAGAGTCTCTCTCTCTTTCTTTCCCTCTCTCTCTCTGTCTCTCTTTGTTTCTCTCTCTGTCTGTCTGTCTCTTTCTCTCTTTGTCTCTCTCTGTCTCTCTGTCTCTCTCTCTCTTCATCTCTCTCTGTCTCTGTCTCTTGTTCTGTCTCTCTCTCTATCTCTGTCTCTGTCTGTCTGTCTCTTCTTCCACCCCCCCCCATTCAGGGGCTAACACTTAACCATTTTCCAAGGTTCTGGTTCTAAAACTCCCTCCTGCCTACTTAAAATCACACGTGATGAGCTGAGGCCAGCATGGAGGTTGGGAGTTTCCATTTCCAATTCAATTTGTTTTCCTTATTAAATCAGACGTGCTGTGGCCTCTCTGAGGTTGGGGAGCTGGGCCGCACCCCACTCTTTTACTTCTCAGGCTCCCTCATCCATATAACATCTGTGCAAAAACCAAGGCCTTGGCTCTCCTTAAACCCCACAACTGCAGCAATATGATTGTCTGAAGAATTACCTATCGATTTTTTTTCTTGTAATTATTACAAACTTAATGGAACACAGAGAAAGGAAATGAGTCTTCTATAATTTTTCACTGCAGAAAATCCAGCCTAGTATAAAGAAATGATGGGATTCCAGTACTAGAAGGGTCCTTAGAGAGAAGCTGGCCCAACCCCCTCATTTGACAGAGGAAGAAACTGAGGCCCAGCGAAAAGATTTGACTCACCCAATGTGACCAAAGAAGGGTGATAACCCAGTCTCCTTCACAAAAAAAATTTTAAAAGAAAATAGAACTAGGTAAGAGCAATTGGAGCTTTGTCCCAGAGTACACTTCCTCCTTTGGCTAACCCTCTAGCCCACTTTCCTTACTCCTCAAAGTCTTCTGCTAACCCGTGTTCTGTGGTTCAATGGCCCATGCTCCTTACCTTGTTTCAAGTTTCCAGAGTACTGAACCTGGAGTAAGATGACCTGTATTCCTGTCTTGGCTCAGCTATTTACTACCTAGGAGCTTTTAAGTGAGTCACTTAATCTCTTTGTGCCTCAGTTTCCTCACTTGTAAAATGAGAGGGCTGAACTAGATAACATCTGAAGTCTCTTCCCGCTCTAATCCTATGATCCTATGATGCCCAGGGAGCCCATCACCATGGTGACTCTCTCCTGGGGCCCTTCTTCCCCCAACCCCACAGCGGAACAAGCTGAACTCTCTAGGAAGAAGGCCTTTCCCACTCCTGATGTGACGCTACCTAGTGTACCCCTCATGTTCCCCTCACATCAACCCAGTACAGGCCTTGTTGTTGTTGTTATTCAATTGTTTCAGTTGTGTCCAACTCTTTGTGACCCCATTTGAGGTTTTCTTGGAAGAGATACTGGAGTAGTTTGCCCTCTCCACCTTCACTCTATTGAATGTGGATCATAGCATCATAGATTAAGAGCTGAAAGAACCTTAGGGCACACAGCTAGTGAATTTTATCTCATCCAATCCCCTCATTTGATGGAGGGGAAATCTGAGGCTCAGTTAGCTGCCCAAGAGCACACAAATCATAAGTGTCAAAGGTAGGTTTTGAACCCACCTCTCAATCTAGGATTCTTTCTGAGATGCCATGGTGCCCTTCTGCCCCAGCCCAAGAACTCCAGGTCATGGCTCTGTTCCTGCCCCTCCCAGCCCATCCATTCAGTTCTCTGGTAGATGACCCTCATCCCTCTCTTGGCATCACTGTGCCCTGAGTGGGCTGATCTCTCCATTCCCCTCACCCCTACCCCTTGACTCACAACAGATCATGATCTTTGTGTCTTAACTCTGTCGGTGTCCAAAAGGCGAAAATAGTTACTTTCTTCCTATCGACTGAAGACCAACTGTTCTCAGGAGCACCTGAGCCTTTTTAGAGAAAGTTAAAGTTTGCAGATAAGCAAGCAGGAGATGGGGGGGAAAGGTATATTTTTGTTTCAGCATGTTTGTGCTTCCATGGCAGGGTAATGTGAGAAGGAGGACTTGTTTTGATCCATGAGAGGCATATTGAGTTATTAGGTATGAGGAACCTTTCAGAATGGATAATATCTTAGGAAAATTTTTAAGAGAGATCCTTCCTGCTGTCACTGTGAATGGCTCCATCTATTAGACAGGCTATTTATGGTTTTGTTTTGATAAGATAACATCTCTGTTACTCCATTTTTCTTTCAAAAAGCAGCCAGAGAGTGTCTCAGCTCTGCCATAATTCTCTCGGAGTTGGCATTATCTCTAGCTCCCAAAGGATGTCTCCCTTAGGTTTCTGATGAGGATTCTAAAGCAGTGGGGCTCGTGTCCATAAGCCCTAAAGGACGTTAGCCACCGTCCCTACACAGGGCTTGCTAGAGTCAGCCCAAGGAAGGAAGAGGGAGTAAGAAGGAAGGAAGAAAAAGAAAGGAAGGAAGGAAAGAAGGAAAAAAGAAAGGAAAAAAAGAAGAAAGTTGGATGCCACTTGAAGTCAAGAACCCCTGGGTCCACTACCTCAGATACTTACTAGCTATGTGACTCTGGACAAGATATTAGATTGTGAGCTCTTCAAGGGCAGGGACTGTCTTTTGCCTTGCTTCGTATCCCCAGGGCTTAGCAAAGTGCCTGGCACACAGTAGGTATTTAATAAATGTTTTTTGACTTACATCCTTTCTGGGCCTCAGTTTCCTTATCTGCAAAGTGAAGGTGTTGGACTTAATGGCATTCCAGGTCCCTTCTAGCTCTATCCAATGAGCTTTTCTATGATTCTCTGCCATAAGAGGGATACAAACAAAGTGCTCTGGAAGGAGCCGTCACTATGGGCTAGGCTTTATGAAGTGACTTTTGAGATGAGGCCTTGAAGCAGGATTTTGACAGGTGAGAGGGGAGGGGGAAGGGGGGGGCTGCTGGCAGAGAAATGAACGTGCTAGAGCCTCTTGTGACTAATTGAGAGAAAATTTATACACTTTTGGAGAGTTGAAAATGAAAATTTCCAATTTACTGTCAAAAGCTATTTCCCCAGTCAGAGATAAATGAAAATTTGAGTCAGTCTTATCAGTGACTAATTCATTAAGATGAGCAGCCTCCTTCTGCTGTTGCACCCCATTCCTATGTTTAGGAAGCCAGTCATGTCTGGCCTCATTAACAATCCAGTCTAAGCCTGACCATCTTAGCAATATTGTTAGAAAAAATATACATATAAATACTTAGGGATATACATAAAAATATCTATGTAGGAGCATTTATCTCCAATCTAAGAAGCATTTATTAAGTATCTAGGAGTTACTGGCCTATGCACTGGGGATAGAAAAGACAGAACAAAAAACAGGCCACTACCCTCAAGGAGCTTTCATTCTACAAGAAGAGACAGCAGGTGTAGAGATGAGCATTTACATGATCCCGTGAGGAGAGTGAGAACACTGGCTACTGGAGGGAGTAGAAAAGGCTTCCCTTAGTGAATGATCCATGAGGTGATCTTTGAAGGGATCCAGGCATTCTAAGAGGTGGAGATGAAGAGGGAGCACTTTCAAGTATGGGGGACATGGTGTGCAAAGCCAGGGAAACAGGGATAAATTCAAGGATCAGTTAATGGGACACTTTGGCTGGAAAGCTTAGGCTGAAACCAAATTGTAAGAGGTTTTCAATGCTAGGCTGAAGAGTATATATGTGGCTTCCCAACTCATCAAAACTAAAACAGCTCTTTCCAAAGCTGTCAATGAGCTCTTAATTGCCAAATCTGATAATGGCCATTTCTTCAGCTCTCATCCTTCTTGGGCTCTTTTCAGCTTTTGATGCTATGGATCACCTTCTTCTGAGTATTCTCTTTTCCCTGTTTTTTTTTTTCCTTCAGAATCCCTAAGTCTTTCAAAGTTGTTTGTCTTTACAATATTGTTTTCTTTATTTAAATTGCTCTCCTGGCTCTAGTCACTTCACTCTTCACCAGTTCATACAAGTACCCCCAGGTTTCTTTAAAATCATCCCTTTCTTCACTTCAACACAATAATATTCCAACACATTTACATACCATAACTTGTTCAGCCATTCCACAATTGATGGGTATCTCCTCAGATTTAAATTTTTGTCACCTCAAAAAAAAGCTATAAGTATTTTTGTGCATTCTTATTCAGAGGTTGTTTTGCTTAAGACTAATCTTTATCTAAGTAGAAAGGGAAAGGATCCAATGGTCATCTCCTAAGAGAGATTTCAAAATAAAAACCCCTAGGAATATTATAGTCAAATTCCAGAGCTCCCAGGTCAAGGAGAAAATATTGTAAGCAGCTAGAAAGAAATAATTCAAACATTGTAGAGCCAGTCAAGTTCACACAAGATTTTTCAGCTACCACATAATAGAACAGAGAGCTTGGAACATGATATTCCAGAAGGCAAAAGAGTTAGAATTTCAACCAAGAATAACCTACCCAGAAAAACTGTATAATTCCATGGGGGGGAGGGGTTGTATATTTAATAAAATAAAGAACTTTCAAGCATTCCTGATGAAAAGAGCAGAGTGAATAGAAAATTTGACATTCAAACATAAGAGGAGCATAAAAAGGTAAACATGAATGAGGAATTGCAAGGTACCTAATAAGACTAAGTGTTTTACGTTCTTATATGGGAAGATGATATATATAATTCCTAAGAACCTTATCATCATTAGGGCAGTTAGAAGGAGTCTACTTAGAGGACATGCACATGAGTCTATTATGTTGGAATAATCTCAAAAGAAAAATGAAAAAGTGAGAAAGAATGATTCATTATGAGAAGGGGGTAGGAAGGAGAAGAAGGAAGAGAATTATCTCACACAAAAAAAGATGCTCAATGAAGAGTTTTTACAATGGAAGGGGAAATAAGGGAAGGGAAACATGTGAAACTTGCTGTCATCTGAACAGGTTCAAAGAGGGGGAAATATATACATGCATACATATATACACATATGTATGTATGCATATGTATGTGTATATATACACACACAAAAAAGTAGAGCATAAAAATTTATCCTACCCAATGGAAGAGAAAGGGGCTAAGAGAAAGAGGGGAATGATAAGAGGGAGTGTAGATTTAGGGAGTGAGTGATCAGAAGCAAAACAGGCTTTTGAAGTGGGGACAGGATTTAAAACAAAAGAAAGGGTAAATAGAAGGGAATAGGATAGAGGGAAACACACAGTAAGCAACATTTTGTGAATGTGAATGGGATGAACTCACCCATAAAACAGAAGATAGCAAAATGTATCAGAAATTATAATCTAACAATATATTATTTACAAGAGACATACTTGAAATAGGACATACACAGAGTTAAAAATAAGGGACTGGAGCAGAATCTATTATGCTTTAGCTAAAATAAAAAAAAGTAGGGGTAGCAGTCAAGATCTCAGACAAAGCAAAAGCAAAAGTAGTCCTAATTAAAAGAGATAATCAGAGGAACTACATTTTGCTAAAGGGTACCATATACAATGATTTAATATAAATAATGATAATACGTGCAACAAATGGCATAGCATCCAAACTCCTAAAAGAAAAGTTAAATGAGTTATGGGAGGAAATAGACAGTAAAAACTACTATACTAGTGAGGGACCTCAACTTACCCTTCTCAGACCTAGATAAATCTAACCATAAGAAAAAAAAAAAGAAGCCAAGGAGATGAATAGAATTTTAGAAAACTTAGATATGATAGATCTCTGGATAATATTGAATGGGAATATAAAGGAGTATACCTTTTTCTCAGCTGTAAGTGGTAGCTTCACAAAAATTGACAGTATATTAGGGTATAAAAATCTCCCAAACAAATGCAGAAAATCAGAAAGGTTAAAAGCATCCTTTTCAGACCATAATGCAATGAAAATTATAATCAATAAGGGGCCTTTAAAGCACAGATTAAAATAATTGGAAACTAAATAATTTAGTCCTAAAGAATGAGTGAGTCAAAGAACAAATAATAGAAATAATCAATAATTTCATTAAAGATAATGACAACAATGAGATAACATGCCAATATCTGTGGGATACAATCAAATCAGTTCGTAGGGGAAATTTTATGTCCTTAAACACTTCAATCAATAAAAGAATGAGAAGATTAATGAACTGAGGGTGCAAGGTTAATTCCTCCCTTAATCTGCCCTCCCTCTAATTCCCTATTCTCCCTTCTTCTCTTTTCCTCCCACTGAGTGAAATGTATTTCCATACCCAATTGTATGTGTGCTTGTATGCTTCCCTCCTTTGACCAGTTCATATGAGAATGAGGTTCACATGTTAATTGCTCGCCTTTCTCCTTGTTTGTATAGACTTCTATTTGTGTACCCCTATTATGTGAGATAATTTTACCTAACCCTCCTTTCCCTTCCCCCTCTTGACCATATATGTCTCTCTTTCTTTCTTTAAGATTATCAAGATATTAGACAACCTTTCCCAAGCCTTCTGTCTAATTAGATTCTATGATCCCTGATGAGCCCACTCATGTTTTCTTTCTTTCTTTCTTTCTTTCTTTCTTTTTTTTGGCAAGGCAATTGGGGTTAAGTGACTTGCCCAGGGTCACACAGCTAGTAAGTGTCAAGTGTCTGGTTTGAGACTGGATTTGAACTCAGGTCCTCCTGACTCCAGGGCCAATGTTCTATCCACTGCACCACCTAGCTGCCTCCCATGTTTTCTTTTCATGTCTCTCTTGATTCTTGTGTTTGTGTTTCAATATGTACTCAGCTTTGGTCTTTTCATTAGGAATACTTGGGGGACAGCTAGGTGGTGCAGTGGATAAAGCACTGGCTCTGGAGTCAGGAGGACCTGAGTTCAAATCCAGGCTCAGATACTTGATACTCACTAGCTGTGTGACCCTGGGCAAATCAACCCCAATTCTCACAAAAAAAAAAAAAAGAATTCTTGGAATTCATTTAAAGATACATTTCCCCTCCATAGTTGGTTTTGCTCAATAAGGTATTCTTGACTGTAAGCCTATATCCTTTACCTTCTGGAATATCATTTTACAAGTTCTTCTCTTCTTAAAGTAGTAGCTGCTAAATCTTGAGTGATTCTGACTGTGACTCCCCAGTACTTGAATTCTTTCTTTCTGACTGTTTGCAATATGACTTCTTTGAACTAAAATCTCTGAATTTGGACTATAATGTTCCTGGGAATTTTCATTTTGGGGCTTCTTGCATGAAGTGACCAGTGAATTCTTTCTGTTTCCACTTTGCCTTATGGTTCTAAGAGATCTGGGCAATTTTCTTTTAAGATTTTGTGAAATATGATATTGAGGCTCTTTTTCTGGTCATGGCATTCAGATAAGTCAAATGATTATTAATTTTTTTCTCCTTGATTTGTTTTCCTAGCCAATTGTTTTTATTTACTTACCTTACATTTTCTTCTATTTTTTCAGTCTAAAAAACCTTGTTTTTATATTTCTTATTTTGATATTTAGTATTTTTTATTGACTCATGAAGTCATTGACTTCTATTTGGTGCATTCTAATTTTCATGAAGTTTATTGCTTGGCTAAAGTTTTGTGTCTCTTGTGCCAAGATGTAAATTTGCTTCTCAATTCTTTATTCTATAATTCTCATTTTTTTCCTAATTTTTTCCTCCAGTGCTTTCATTTCATTTACAAAAATATATATTAACTCTTTTTAAAATTCTTGCTTCATCTCTTCCAGGAATTCAAGTTGAATTTATGCACATGCTGTCTTTTTCTTTGAAGCTTTGCTTGTAGATGTCTTGAAGTCATTCTCTTCTGGGTTGGTGCCTTTTACATCCCTGTTACCATAATAGCTTTTTGTGATGGGATTCTTTTTTTTTCTTTTTTTTTTTGCTCATTCTTCCAGTCTGCTTTCTCAGTTTTGACTTTATTTTAGGGCTAGGATCTATGTGCTTCTGAGGGACAGGCTGGTCCTTCTGCTGCTTTCTTGGAGTACTGAGCGTCATGTTATTCCAGGCTCTCAGGAACATCTCTGGGGACCTGGAAATGTTTAGTGTTCCTATATTGGTCTGATCCACTGCCCCCTTGGTCTGAGCTCTGCAAGTTCCTGACATGAGTTTGGGCCTGAGCGATAGCAGACTACTGCTGAACTCATCCACTATCAGTCTGCTGGGAAGCTCTGCTGGTTCAGAGAGACAGAACTTTTTGCCTCCTCTTTGGTCTGTGATTCCTGCCCTGATTACTTAGTTGCAGGCTTCATGCTGGGCTAGAAGCTGAAACTGAGATTCCAATATGCTCTTGGAGTCAGGCCACACTATTGCTGCTTGCTTCTGAACATTCTCCTTGCTCACTACACAGGTTAGGGCCTGAGACCACACCTCACTCCAGTCCCTTCCTTGGCCTGCCCTGGATCTGAGACCTGGAACTGGATAGTAGGTGATAAAGCTGCCAGGTAGCACCTGTTCCTGCATTCTCCATGAGGCTGAGCCCTATTATTGGTCTGGGACCTTGTCTTGCCCTTGGACACAGTCCCTGAGTGCTGAAACACTTGGCAAAGATACAGGAGTGGTTTGTCATTTCCTTCTCTAGCTTATTTTACAGGTGAGGAAACTGAAGCAAACAGGGTTAAGTGACTTGCCCAGGATCACACTGCTAGTAAGTGTCTGAGGTTGGATTTGAACTCAGGTCTTGCTGACTCCAAGCCCAGCACTCTATCTACTGTGCCATCTAGCTGTCCCTGGAACATAGTAGGTGTTTAATTAATGTTAGTTGACTGACTGAGAGAAGAGGACGGATATGATAAATGAATCATTAAGACTTGACAACTGATTGAATGAGAGAGGGCTGTTGTGAGGATCCAATGAGATAATAATAATAATTAGCACAGTGCCCAGCACATAGTAGGTGCTTCATAAATGTTAGCTACATATGTAAAATTGAGGGAAAGGGAAGAGTTGAATATGATTCCAAAGTTAGAAAAGTGTGGAAGAGGTATGGGTTCCAGAGGGAAAGACAATGAATCCTATTTTGGACCTGTCGAGTTGAGGGGGCTATGGAATATCCAATTGGACATGTTGGTGATTCAGGCTCAGAAAAGAGACTAAGGCTGAATATATAGATGATAATTGAACTTACACGTGCAGTCTTTAAGGCAGGGGTTCTCAAACTCTGATCTGTGTACTTGTTTTATTTTAATATTTTGGTAACTATTTTAATATCATTGGTTTCCTTTGTAATTCTATGGATTTTTTTTTTTGCATTTAAAAACATTATTCTGAGAGTGGGGCCCCCAGGCTTTACCAGACTGCCAAAGGGGTCCAGGATACAAAAACAGTGAAGAATCAGTTTGAAGAGAAGTTTGTCCTTTAGGAAGGAATTCACTGGCATAGGCTGTCCAAGCTCTAGAATCAAAGTCTGGGATTTTCCCATCATTTCAGACCAATGGGAGAACTATTTGCCATAAATCCTGGACAAGTCACTTAACCCTGTTTGCCTCAGTTTCTTCATCTGTAAAATGAGCTGGAGAAGGAAATGGCCAACCACTCCGGTTGCCAAGATGCTGGACCCCCAAATGGGGTCAGGAAGAGGTGCATACAACTGAAATGACTGGAAAATAACAACAACAAAGGGCCAATCGTCATCAGTCTGCTTCTTCCTGGTCTCAGAGGCTGAAAACTCTACCCATCCGTGTGCACTAGAGATATGAGGTGGAATGGGAAGAGCACAGGAGGTGTCTGCATTCCCCTCTTAGCTCCATAACAAACAAGCTTCAAAACTTTGGATAAATAAATTCCTCTATCTAGGATACAGAGTGTTTCTCTGTAAGATGGAAGGAAAAGGGATGGTATTGGGCAAAATGTCCCTTCTGGCATTAATTAAGTCTGTGCCTCTTCTCCCTCCCTTCTTTGTAGAGATGAGGGACTCTAGGTGCAGATCATTACATATACTGTTAGACTCAGTTAATGTATTGGTTAGCTTTACTGAACTGTTTTTTTTTCTGTCTTGCTTATTCTTTGGTACAGAGGGTGGCTTTCTGTGAAGGAGAAAGATATATATGGAAATGAAGGTGATTTAAAAACAAAAAATATCAATAAAAAATTTTAATAGTCTATGCTCTATTTGTTTTATAGGAATTTCCACTCTCTTATTTTCCCCCAGTATGTGAAAGAGAATATTTATTCCCTTCATTTCTTCCAGATTTTCATGTTGGGCATGCATTATGTGTGCTTCCTTTAATGGGGCCTCTTTGAAGTTACTTTGCTTTAAAATAAAGGCCTGCTTTTATAGAATTTCAAAATCGACAAGAGGCCCCATTGTTGCGCCACTAGCTATTGGTTTAGCTTCCTTTTCCCTCTTCTCCCAGTTCTCTTTGCCATTTTCCAAAGCCGATCTCCAGGATGGGACCTGCCCTGAGAAGCACCTGGTGGAACCGATGGAAGCCGGGACCCCAGCAGACACGAAGATCTCCAGATGAGGGCATTGGGGCTTCTCCCAGGAGCCTGGAAACTCTGCTCCCCACCCTTGGCCTGCCAGTGTGCCGGCTTTAAGCCCTATCCAAATGCAAGTTACCGGTTTTCTTCTGGCTTTGGGCTCTCCTGATGCCCAGAGGCTTTCTGAGGTCTCTTGTCAAAGCGGCAATGAAAGACCACTAGCTAGGGCACTCCCCGGAGCAGGACACTCTGAGGCTTTGCTCATCTCTTGCCTTTCCCCAGCTTGCTCCCCTCCAACTTCCTTAAGATCACAAAAGGTCATCTGAGAGCACCCAGTCTAACTGCCCCATTTTAGAAGCAAAACTGAAAGGATAAGTGACCTGCCCAAGATCATACGTTCAGTAAAGTGGCAGAGAGAACTTGAATTTGAACCCAGGTTCTTCAACTAAAAATACTGTCTAAAAAAACCTTTTTTTCCCACTCCACTCACTCCCACCCTGAGGTGAAACAGAAGGTGAGTGAGTGGTAGTGTCAGTACCAGAACGCAGGGTCCACAACTCCTCGTCCAGTGGTTCTTTCCAGTTATCTTCTACATCCCCCACTTTCCTCCCCATCCCCAGTTTTTATGTTAAGGTATTATTACATTTAGATATTAAACACACACACACACACACACACACACACACACACACACACACATACACACCCCTCTTTAAGGTTACTCAGGATAAAAGGGAAGCCCTCCATTGCTTCAAAGGGGGAAAATCCAGAAAAAAACAAAAGCACAAGAAACATGCTCCTCCCTACCAGTCACAAAAAGGTGGGGGTGGGGGAGGGACAAGGAAGGGGGAGGTGTTGGGGGCAGGTCTGAGACTTCAGATGCCACCAGAAGTAGTGTGGATGAGTAGCAGAAGGGAGGTAAGAGTCATTCCTTTTCCTGCAGGGCAGTCCCTGCTCTCCGGTCCCTTACGAGGTCTTTGTTCAGTTCTCGGTCCCTTCTAGGAGAGATTGGGAGGGAGTATTGAAATAGCTGATTCTACTGTTTCTTTCCAAACCTATAATATCATTCAGCATAAAAACACATTGCACTGCTCTACTCTGGAAACATTCTCCAATTATACACCCTGAAAAACGGCAGAGAAGGAGTCCACCCCCTCCATCTTTTCCCACCCTTTCCCTCCCTTCTCCTCTAGCCCTGCAGGTTTGCACAGGAGTTGGAACCACAGGAGTCCTTATAAAGTGGGATATCAGAAGGGCCACCTTGAGTGGGGGTGGAGGGACAGGCCGTTAAACACCAGCAGCACATTGTCTCTCAAGCAGTGACTGACATGACTTTTAGTAACACCTGTAGCTTTGTCCCATTCTTCTATCCACTACCCTCTTCCAATCCCCCATCCCACTACCCTTAAAAAAAAAAAAAGTTCCCAGGCACTAGGGAAAGGCAAGGGATAGAAAATCTAATTAATAAAATACACTTAGAATTATAGGGGAGGG
Source organism: Vombatus ursinus (assembly GCF_900497805.2). NCBI lineage: Eukaryota > Metazoa > Chordata > Mammalia > Diprotodontia > Vombatidae > Vombatus > Vombatus ursinus. The sequence goes on along the minus strand of NW_020954571.1, from coordinate 13,064,717 downwards.
GAACTGAAGACCATCCAGTCTAGTCTTCACATTTTACAGACGTGGAAACTAAGGCCCAGAGAGCAGTAGTGTCTTTACCCGAGTATTCTATCTCCCAGTCCAGGGCTCTTCTCCCAGCCCAAACCACCCCCTCATACAAGGTGGGTGAAAACTCATTCTATGTGAATCCATCTCCTACCCAAAAAATGTGCTTGTGGCCCACTTGCATGTTAGTGCAATTGCAGAAATGGCTTGTCAAAGGGCCACACTTGAGGACCTAGAAGACCACATGTGGCCTTGAGGCTTCCTTCTATTGCCTACTCGATAGGGGAATGCAGCCTGCCAGTGTGAGAACAGCACTGGTTTTAGAGTCAGATGACAAGAGTTCAAATCCCAGTTCATCCATTTAATACTCAAGCAGTAGTTTTCCCTCTCTTGGTTTCCTAATTTGTTAAAATGAAAGATTGAACTACATGATCTCTAATATCCTGTCCAGGGGCAGCTAGGTGGCACAGTGGCTGGAATGCCAGGCCTGGAGTCAGGTAGACTCATCTTCCTGAGTTCAAATCTGGCTTCAGACATTTACTATCTGTGTGTTCCTGCACAAGTCACTTAACTCTGCCTCAGTTTCTCATCTGTAAAATGAACTAGAGAAGGAAATGGCATATCACTCTAGTATCTTTGCCAAGAAAATCCCAAATGGGGTCATGAAGGGTCCAACAAGATTGAAATGAATGAATAACAACAATGTTTTTTCCACTTATAAAATATTATGACCCAGGGTGATTGTCCAAATTCTGACAGAAATGTCCAAACATTTCCAGTGAGGAGGAACTCACAACTTTGCCCAGAAGCATCTTCCTTTGCTGGACATCTCTCATTGTTAGAAAAGTTTCCCGTTCTAAGTCGTACATGTGAAAGGGCTTTGTAAATGGCTATCCAAATGGCAAATATTGACAATGATAGTAATTTCCCCACAACCTATAACTTTCTTCAAGAGTCAACTCAGATCCCCCCTCCTTTGGGGACAGTTTCTTGATTCTCCCCTAATGTTCAGTCCCTCCTCGAATGAATTATGCCTTCTTCTGCATTTTACAGGATCATAGAGAGCTGGAAAGGACCTTAGAAGCCATTTAGTCTAACTCCCTCATTTTACAGAGGGAAATCAGGAACTGGGAGGCTGTGACTTAGCCAAGGTCACACAAAGGAATTAAGTGGCAGATTCAGGATCTGAACCCAGATCTTCTTGAGTCCAAACCCAACACTCTTTCCACTACACTGAAAAATACACTGTGCTCCTGCCGTACAGTGTATCAATGCCTCTCTTTCGATGTTGTTTCCTCTTGCCCCAGTATAATCAAAAGGGCTTTTTGTCTTATTATTGGCAGATACCTAGCACTGTATCTATATACTGGTGCCTAATAGGTAGCAGGGACTTAAGAATGCTTGTTGAATTGAATGGAGCTGCTGAGTGGAGGGTGTAGGGGAGCTCCCTCAGCCACGGGCTCTCTCCTCTTAGCCCTCAGAGGTCACCTCTGTATCCCTCTAAGGTTATCACAGGGATGGAGGTGGCAAGAAAACCCTCTGCTTGTGGTGGCCAAGGCAGATGACAGACCCAGAAGGAGGGCAGGTTTTAATTTCTCCAAAGCAGAAACTCCCTTCACTTTTCCCTAAACTGCTTCTTGGATATTTTATGCCTTTATAAATTTTTATGCCTGACATTCATTCTTCTTATGAAAAGATCATACTTGTAAATGGTAGTATTGTGCATGATTGGAGTTGTAAATGGAAATGGAGGGTTATTTTTAAATTCTAGGGGCTGTTTTTGGTAACATAGTTCAACCCCCCTCATTACACAGAGGAGAAAACTGGGGACTAGAAAATAAGTGATGTGTTCAAGGTCACATAGTGGGTTGGAAGCAGAACCAGGATTAGAACCCAGGGTTCTTGACTCCCTGACCACAGCGTTAGCCTCTATCCCAGGGGATACTGGGAACAACCCAACTTAGAGCATGTTCTCAGGAGAACTGATCTGTACCCCTTGCTGTTGAGGCAGGTGGGCTCAATAGGTAGGTAGAAAGCTAGGCAGAAGGATAGGCTTGGAGTTAGGAAGGCCCAGATTCAAATCCTGTTTGTTATACTGGCCAAGTCACTGAATTCCTTAAATTTCTCAAACAACTCCCTAGGACAAGGGTGGGGAACCTACAGCCTTGAGGCCACATAGGGCCTTCTGGGTCTTCAAGTGCGGCCCTTTGAATGAATCCAAACTTCACAGAACAATCCACGCTTCAGGATCTAGAAGGCCACATGTGGCCTCAAGGTCACGGGTTCCCCACCCCTGCCCTAGAACTTTACTGAGTCATCGACACCTCTGGATCTGCCTCAGGGGCAGACGTTCCCATACCAGATGGTATTCACCTATCAACATGCTGCTTTCCACCACAGAGGCACAGGATTTAGAACAGCAGGAACTTTTAGATTGTGTGGGACAGTGAAAAGAACACTGGTTCTGAGTCAAAGGGCCTGGGTTCAAATCCTGTCTTTGATGCTAACTATCAGCATGAGCTCAGACAAGTTGCTTAATCTCTCTAGGTCTTGGTTTCTTCATCCATAAAATGAGGGGCTTGGAACAGATGCCCTCTGCGTTCCCTTCCAGCTCTGAGATTCTGCTCCATCAATTAATTTTACAAGTAAGGAAACCGAGGCCTATAAAAAGCAGAGCAGCCTGCTCACAGCTGCCCAGGTGCTAAATATCAGAGTCAGAATTTGAATATAGATAGGTCTGTGGACTCAAACACTATGGTGAACTCTTTTTTTTTTTTTTGATGAGGCAATCGGGGTTAAGTGACTTGCCCTGGGTCACATAGCTAGTAAGTTTCAAGTGTCTGAGGCCAGATTTGAACCCAGGTTCAAATGACTCCAAGGTTAGAGCTCTATCTACTGCACCACCTAGCTGCTTCCCCCCCCTTTTTTTTTTGGTCTAGGTAATCAAGGTTAAGTGACTTGACCAGGGTCACACAGCTAGTGAGTGTTATGTGTCTGAGGCCGGACTTCAACTCAGGTCCTCCTGAATCCAGGGCCAGTGCTTCATACACTGTGCCACCTAGCTGCCCCCATGGAGAGCTCTTTAAGCCATAGCCCTTTTAAAGGGGAGGCAGAGAGGGTTGGGGTTTAAACCTTCTTTGCAATTTTAGCACCTGTAGAGAGAACATTTCGTTGGGGGCTCAGGAGACATGGGTTCTCAGGTATGACTTTGAGCAAAGTCATTCTACTTTTCTGGCACTGTTTTCTCTTCTATAAAATTAAGGAGTTTGGTTATATCATCTCTTAGTTCCCTCTACTACTTAAAAAAGGGGGGAGGAAGCATTAGGAGGGACACCAACCTTTATCTCATCCCCAATGTCATAATTCAGAAACAGCTTCTAAGATAGTTGAACAATTTTATAAACTGTTTTTGTTTCCAGGGGAAAAGTCATCCATTCCACAGTAAATGAAGTAGCATTATTTTCCCCTCCAGGTCACAGTGTCCAGGCCATTGGCATTTGTGAGGGAATCGTGACCCTAAAAAGTGGTTGTAACGATAGTGAAGGCCCCACAATTTTGTTCTATCATGTGCATCTGCTCAAAGCTGCGGTGCTAAGCCAGATGTGTCATCTTTCTATCGTTAATTAGCACATAGCAATTATCAGTAAAAAGGGTAAGTGCAGAATGCATTAATTGAAAAAAATTAGAGGAAAAAGTAACATGGATTAGATATACTGTTTCTTTCTCTCTGTTAACAAGACCTTGATAATTTGAGAATGAGGAATGGAAATCATGCATGCATTCATTCAAGAAACCTCCATTAAACACCTGCCATATACATGTAAGGCAAGAGACAGACAGAGTAGCCCATTGGATAGAGGGAGGGCCAGCCTTGGAGTCAGAACAATCTGGCTTCCAGTCATTTCTGTGACATACACACTAGGTGTGTGACCAGGGGCAAGCCATTCAACCTTTCAATATCTCAAACAATTCTCCAAAATGTTAATGTTACAGATGAATTGCTAATTGGCAAAGGAGGTGGGAGTTTCTACACTGTGAATTCCTTACACTGATTAAATCACAGGTCCAGATCCATCCCAACCATGTTTTGTTGTTTTTCAGTCATTTTCAGTCATGTCCAACTTTTTGTGACCTCAGTTAGGATTTTCTTGGCATAGATGCTAGAGTGGTTTGCCATTTCCTTCTCCAGCTTGTTTTACAGATGAAGGAAACTGAGGCAAACAGGGCTAAGTGACTTGCCCAGGGTCACACAGCTAATAAGTGTCTGAGGCCAGATTTGAACTTAGGAAGAGGAGTCTTCCTGACTCCAAGCCCAGTACTCTATCCACTACGCCACCCAAATGCCCCGCTATGCATCCCAATCATGCCTCCCCGAAAATGTACAAAATAAATTAGTATGCGTTATTCAGATAAGCCACTGCAGAGACAATCCCTGCCCTTAAGGAACTCACTTTCTAGTGGAGACAACACATATAAAAGGTTTCAGCTACAAATGGAAAAGTGCTACAGTCTTTAGGATACAAGTAGCAAAGAAGATGGTGGTGCATCTTCTTGTGGACCATTTCCATTGATAACATTGTATTAGTTTCTGATAGTGAACCATATGAAAATGCCAAGGACTCTGTTGGCTAGAACTTTCTTTTCTGGGTCTTTAGTAGCTGTGGCTGCAGCACCCGCCCAAGCAGGTATCAGGCTACATCCCCATAAATTTGATTCCCAGGAAGATAACTTGGGGACTAGGTTAGAAGCAGTCCCCCAAGGGGTGGGAGTGTACCCTGTGACTTCCAAGGTTCTTGGGTTTAGGGTCTTGGGCTGTCTCCACTGCGGCATGAGGGGAGGTGGTGGTCATGGTGATTAGGGTGGATTGACTTGATTGATACACGATGTCTTCTGTCTCCCTCAGGGCCCTGGCTACCATACTGGGATGAAAGGCCTACTAGTTTACATCTCCCTCTCTAACAGCATCAGAGCCCTTGAGAGGTAGTGCGGTGTGGTGGAAAGTGTAGTAGGCTTGGAGTCAGAAGGGGGAAAGAATTAAGCATATCTATAGTGCCTACTATGTGCCAGGCACTGTGCTAAGCTCTTTTCAAATATTATCTCATTTGATCCTCACAACCCTGAGAGTCAGAAGTTCCTGAATCCTGCCTCTGGCACTCACCACCTGTGTCTCCATGGGCAAGTCACTTAAACCTCTCCAAGGCTCAGAGTCCTAATCTGTAAAGTAGAACTTAATAATACCTGTAGGACCCATCTATCCCACAAGGCTATTTCGACGCCCAAATGAGATGATGCATGTAATATATTTTGTAAATCTTCATCTACTATATGATGCCAGGTATTATTATTATTAATGTCTCTGATTACGTATAATCTTGGAATCTCAGTCAGAACTGGTGACCTCTGATCCCATGCAGATAATCTCTCCTACAAAACCCAGTCTTCGTTTGGAAATCTTTGCTGACAAGGAGCTTACCACCACCAAAAGGGACCCTTCTAATATAGGAAGGCTCTGATAATTGGGTAATTCTTCCTGATACAGGGGTCCCAAAAGTTTTAGTGCCATTTTAAGCTTTAATAGCTTAGACTATTTAGAACCTTTGGACCACCCTGTATTAAGTTATGATTTGCCTCCCTAAACTTTAAAGGTTTTTCTTAACATCCTTTCCAAATCTACGCCTTCCATCCATCTCTTCTCCACGTGAAAAGATCCCAGTTTCTTTATGTCATCCTCAAACTTGACTCCAAATTCCTTCAGATGCTGGAGTCCCAGCCTAAACACAAGCCTCAAAGCCTTGTTCAGTGCTGGGAAGAAAGGGAAGATTGCCTTGTAGCTGTCTGCTGTTCTGTTTGGCCTTGTCTCTCCCAGGATTCCTAGACGATGCTCGAAGAGCAGGCAGAGATATTCAAATCCAGAGGAGTCTCACTCCATCCATGGAAGCCAATGGGACTGGGCAGGCTGGGCAGCACCAATACTCTGAGCTGCTGTCCTAGAAGGTAAAAACTCAAGCGGCAGCTGGTTCAGAGATTCAAAGATGGTCACAATATTCAGCAGTTGTCTAAAACACAAACAAGTCACCATCAAAGTGAATTAAGATCAAAGGCTGTAACTCTTCCCATAAATTAACCCAGATTTCTATCAATACCATTTAATGGATGGGCCATATCTGAACAAAATTATCTGTTCGGTCGTCATGGAGAGTCTAAATTCTCTCTCCACACACCCTCTGTGAACAATGAATGCCATTTTTTACTGCTGCAGACAAAATGCCAACATATTGTTCCTAAACATCAGATTAAATTAAAATCAAAATAAATAAACATCAGAATGAGTTAGAAGATAACTGAGTTATCTCTAATGGCTCCTAACCGGCTTTGCTTGTTCTTTCAAAAATAGCCTTAGACTAGAGAATGTAGCAAGGGATCAGGGAACTTTCTTAAACTCTACTTCCCTTAATTTCTTATAATACACAAAACACTCTATATCTATCAGCTCTCAGCCATGGACTCTGGAGTCCATTCCAACTTGGGCACTATTCTTTACAAAATTCCTCACTCCTTACTGTCTGCAGAATTAAGTCTGGACTCTTTGGTCTGGCATTCAAGGCCCTCCATGATTTATTCCAGGGAGAATAGTAACTAGGACAAGGCACAAGCTGTTTTGTTTTTTTTATTTAGGTGCAAGCAATTTTATTTTCCTCAAATTCAGCAATCATTTTAAACTGTCCGAATATAAAACAGTGTAACTATAACAACTTTTAAGGCACAGCTGAGATGTGATGGGGAGGAGCTGGTTTATGTTGTCATCTTCTGTAATCTCTACCTCTTTTTTCTAGTTCCTTATACAAAAGCAGTCAGCCAGGAAACTTCATTTGGAATGCTGAAGTGAGAGTTGAACGCCCTGAAGTCTGATTGAACATCTATGCGTGACAAACAAACAAACAAAAAAAAATTAAGCTCTCCCTGGCCTCCACCCCAGGGTAATAGAGCAATGAGGTAGAGGGTTAGAGTAGTGCAGGGCTGGGCAGTCAGGCTGGGAATGAATGGATCAAGGATGAAGTTTATGAAGAATTTAAGGAGGTCTTATTTATAACCGATGATTTCATTTTTGATTTGTGGTTACTACCCATTGTCACTTAGCTCTTCCTTCATCTTTTCATTTATTACATTTTCTGAACAAATTTTTTTCTATACAGGTGAAGATGCTTGTGACTGAGGGAAATTGGGTAGGAAGGAGTGCAAGGGCTAAGAAAATGACTTCTTTAATGGAGAAATCTATTTTCTTTGTTCTTAAACAACAAAGTGCTTTCTTTGCCCCGGATTGCTTGTCCTGGAGTGGGGATTTGGGGTGTGTTTTTACCTGGGGGGTGGGTTGTTCGCTTTGTGATTGGGCTCCCACTCCTGGGGTCCCATTGGCTTAGCATCCCTCTCTCCAGGACTGTCTTCCTCTAGAATCCCTAAAGAGGAAAGCACCAGACTCCTTGAAGAACAGGCCACCTTGCATTACTGCTTCTGAAGCCTCGAACTGTGCACAGAAGAACTGTCACTAGCCCAGGGTATTAGAGTACTCCCCCTCTCCTTCTCTGCCAGAGAGCCCACTCTTAGCTCCGGAGCATGTGTCAGAGCTCCCCTGGCAACTACTGTGGACTGGAGCTCACTATTGGAAAGAGTATGACAAGCTGGAGATGACAAAGCAATCCCCTTATTGGCTCACAGAGCAAGAAATACCAGTGACTCATTGGACTTTTACAGGACCCGACTGCTCCCTATCTTTCTTTCCTCTCACTCTGTCTCTCTGTGTCTCTCTATCTCTCTTACCCTCTCTACCTCCCTGTTGATCCCTTTCTCTCTGTCTCTCTCCGCATATGCCTCACCCTCTCTATATATGTCTCTATGTATCTATCTATCTATCTACCTTTCAATCACTCTATCGCTCTATCTATCTTTTACATAGCTTTCCCTCCCTGGCTTTTCCCCACCCCAGCAGAAATGAATTTGTTTTATTTTTAATGTATGGAATAAAACAAACATTTCCATAATATACCATAATAAAAAAAGAGAATTGCACATGAAACTGTAAATCTACTGCATATAACCTGCTATTCCTTTTAAATATACAACGAAGTTATCATGTAAATTTCTTTTTTTTTCTTCCCTCCCCTGAACTGGAGATGGCCACCATTAGACACAAATAGGTATATATATGTAAAATTATTCTATACATACTTCTACTTCTCAGTTCTTTCTCTGGATGCAGATAGCATATTTCTTCATATGTCCTTTATAGTTAATTTGGGTATTTATAATAGTCAAAATACCTTATTCATTCAAAGTCGTTCTCAAAACAATATTGCTGTTGGGGCAGCTAGGTGGCGCAGTGGATAGAGCACTGGCTCTGGAGTTAGGAGAACCTGAATTCAGATCCAGACTCAGACACTTGGCACTTACTAACTGTGCAACTTTGGGCAAGTCACTTAACCCTATTGCCTAGCCAAAAAAAATATATAGATATAGATATATGTTACTATACACAACGTTCTCTTGTTTCTGCTCATTCGCTCTTCATCATTTCATGCAAGTCTTTCCATGTTTTTCTAAGATCACTGAATAACAAGAACATGGAGCAGAAGCGCATGTCTTCCTAGGCAAGCCTGAGGTCTGGGTCTCGGAGCCCAGACAACCTCATGCTTTTTTCTTTCCCTGAGTATACAGGACCAAACTTCAGTCCTGAGATGGGTATTTCCAGACTTGGAGGCACACTTACGGGTGTGAGAAATTGGGAACTCTTCAGTTCTCAGTCAGTGCTGAGTGCCCTTTGAGAGGAGAACCTAGAAACTACTCCAGTGCTTCTTGGAGAAGATGATCACTAATAGGAGGGTGCACCTAGCCACTGGTCTGACTTATCTAAACATATGGGCCTCGAAAGATCAAAGGTGAAATGTGAAATGCCAATTTAGCAGTCCAGCAAATTGCTTAATTTTCTCAGCTTCCTGGGAGAACATAGCAGTAGTTATTGTTTTGAGTCTTTAATAAAGCACACATGAGTCTCTTGTGTGTTAATCATTTCTTTTATATGGAGGAAATAAATAGCTACCCCATATTTGATTTACGTTGAACATTGAGCCCCTTAAGGGCTCACAAAAGCTCACAGACTAACAATTTAGAGTAGGAAGGAACCTTAGTTGCCATCTAATCCAAGCCCAAGATAAAGAAACTGGGACCAAGAGAGGGGAAATGACATTATATAGGAAACAAGAGTCAGGGATGGGATTTCAACCCAAGACCTCTAATTCCAAATCTGCTGCTCTTTCCACTATACCCCAAAACTTCTTCTATTCCCCTCTTCAGGGGGAAACCCTAGACATGAACCAAACCAAAGCTGTAAGTGGTTGTCCTAGGACTCTGGCCTAAGGATATAGAGAACCATAGAGTGAAGGAAGGAACCTAACTCCTCTGATGAGAAGCCAGGCTCCTCCAGGACTGAACCTGGGCCTTCCTGGGCCAGAACTGAGAAGGGCCCCTCAGGGAAGGGAAGAGAGCAAGTTCCCAGCGCTTAGTAGCAGCAGCAGCAGCAGCAGCTAAGTATTACCACAACAATATTTACACAACTTACTTACTCAGTCATTGTAAGAAAAGGCTTTTGCAAATCTTAAAGCATTATCAAAATAGGACTGACTATTAAAGATTGTCACTCCCTCATGGAAGGTGGCAGGTTTCAGGGGTGATGAGAAGGAACAGAGTTTGACCATAAATAACCCAACTGCATAATTTTCATTCTTTCTTATTAGAAACGGGACTTATTATTACGCTTTGCACCCCCTCTCCAACAGATTGTAAGTTCCCCAAAGGTAGGTGTTGTGTTCTTTCCTCATTGGATCCCCAGCTCCAACCCAATCCTTATTTAGTGTTTGTTAAATATTTATTAAACAGGGAAGGCGGTCTCAGGGAACACTGAGACATTACCCATCAAAAGCTATCACTTTCTTCTAACTCACAGTGGGGGGAAATAGAACATTTTCCTCTCGCCCTACAGGGAACTTTTGTTTCTAGTTCTAAAACTCCAGGGAAATTGTCAGGGTCATTCTCAGTGTTGCTGCAATACTGTGGAAAATTTTTAAATGAAAGATAAGATTTTCAAATATTTTGGTGGCATAAGATGAAAGTCTCAAATCTACAGTGGGAACAGATGGTATTTGAAAGCTTGTGTTTTCACTTTCACAAACCTTATTCATTTCACCTTAACGTTTCTGCATTTGCCAGGAAGTCAGTGTTGGAAGGTTTCTGGGGGAGTTGGGAGGAGAAATTTTGTGTGTGTGTGTGTGTGTGTGTGTGTGTGTGTGTGTGTGTGTGAGTATATGTGATAATAACTCTGCCGGGAAACCTCACTAATTCTGAGGGTGGTCTCCATTGTTAAAAGTCTGATTTATCTTTTTTTAAAGCATTACTATTTTACTTTCAAGTACACACAATCATTCAGCCTGATAAGTGTTTCCAATAGATGTCATAGATTTGTGAGATCATAGATTTAAAGGTGGAAGAGACTTTAGAGGGCATCAAATCCAGAACCTAATTTTATAAATGAAGAAATTAAGGCACAAAGAGGATAAAAGACTTGCCCAGGGTCACATATAAAGGATCTGTATAGGGATTTGAACCTAGATACTCCAGAGAGCTAGGTGGCACAGTGAATAGAGTGCCAGGCCTGGACTCAGGAAAACCTGAGTTCAAATATGGCCTCTGACATATGCTAGCTGTGTGATCCTGGGCAAGTCCCTTATGCCTGTTTGACTCAGTTTGCTCATCTGTAAAATGAGCTAGAGAAGGAGATGACATACCACTCCAATATCTTTGCCAAGAAAATCCCAAGTAGGGTCATGAAGAGTCAGGCATGACTGAAGGACTGAACGACAATTCTGGACTCCAAAAGAGTCATGCCCTAACCACTGAGTATACCATGCTGCTTTGATGTCAGAGGGAATCAGCTAGTATAATTCATCTGTTTTACAAAGATCCAGAAAGGGGTAGGTATTTAACCATGTTCACACTGAGTCAACAAGGCATAGCAGCCAGAGTGGTGATGAAACCTGGGTTCAAATCCCAGTTGTGATCCTAATCCCAAGAGGGCCACAGGGAAGCCTGGTTCACTGAGGAGAGCACTGTCTCTGGAGTCAGAGGTTTGGGGTTCAAACCCCACCTCTGATGCTCGCCTTGATTCTGAGGTCCCTTCTAGCTCAAGGTCTGAGAATCAATCTGATCCTTGCCTGTAACATGAGGATAGTAACAGTCCTATGACCTCCTTTGGAAGGTATTTCTAGGACAAATGCTTTGTAATCTTTGAAGCACTAAAGAAATTAGTCAGTCAACAAACATTTATTAATCACTCATTGTATGCTAGAAGCTGTGCCGATGATTGGAGATACAAAGTGTAATCCTTATAAAGTTCTGATATGTCATTCGGACTCACATTTGCATTGATGACTCAAGTCTCCAAGAGCAAGGTGACATTTCCCCCTCAAGGTTCTGAGGGTACCCTTGAGGAGTCAGTGATTCTTCTCTAATGCTATTGGCTTGAGCCCCCATTCTAGTATGTTCCAATATGAATCACCAGTCATTAGTGCCCTAGTATTATTCAATGAACATTGATTAGCTTTTACAAAGGGATACCTAATAAGAAGATATAGCAAGGACAGAAGTATAAACATTTTCCCCCAATACATAGGGACCCACTCTTCCCCCTACCATTTCTGGGGACAGTGGGCTCAAACTTAATGCAGTTGCTACAAAGATTTGTCCCATCAAGTTCATTTCTAATGGAGGAGTTGCCATCATTCCCCCTAGACTGCTTTCAATCTACTTCTGCCCTGGGTGGTAAAAAAAAAAGTCACTCCTTAGTAGGAACCATAAAAAACCAGTGGTAAGATGTTGCTAGATGATATTGGTTGCCCCAGAGTATTGCAAGTGTGAACTGTTACTCTATACATGTGCCCTGGACACCTGCATTTCCTATGAGTGTACCTTCTATGCATGTGTCTTGGCCATGCATGGCCCCTATATATCTGCCCCTCTATGTATGTTCCCTGCCACATGTGATCCCTACATGTGACCCTTCACACGTATGTTCTGGCCACATGTGCGACAGCCAGGTGGCACAGTGGATAGTGCACTGGACTTGGAGTCGAGAAGACCTGGGGTCAAATCAAGCCTCAGACACTTGCTAGATGTATGACCCTGAGCAAGTCAATCAATAAACATTTATGAAGCATCTACTATGTGCCAGATACTGTGTTAAGATCTGGGGATACAGAAGGAGGCAAAAAACAGTCCCTGCCCTCAAGGAACTCAAAATCTAATGGGGGAAACAACATACAAATAACTATGTCTAAAGATGCTATGTATAGGATAAATAGGAAGTGATTAAGAGAGGAAAGGCACTGGTATTGAGGTGTTGGGAAAGACTTCCTGTGGAAGATGAGATTTTAGTTGGAACTTAAAGGAAGTCAGGGAAGTTAGTAGGTGGAAATGAGGAGAAGGAAGAACACTCCAGAAATGGAGGACAGCCAGAGAAAATGACCAGAGCTGAGAGATGGAGTGTCTTGTGTGAGGAACAGCCGGAAGGTCAGTGTCACTGAATTGACGAGCATGTGGTGGGGAGTAAGGTGTAAGAAGACTGGAAAGGTAGAAGGGGACCAGGTTATAAGGAATTTGAATATCAAGCAGAATCTTTTGCATTTGTTCCTGGAGGCAACAGGGAGACATTAGAGTTTATTTAGTACGTGATATGGTTGGACTTTTGTTGCTGAATGGAGGATGGATTGGAGTGGGGAAAGGCTTGAGGCAAGCAGACCCGCCAGCAGATTATTGCAATAGTCCAGGTGTGAGGTGATGAGGACTGCACCAGAGTGGAGGCAGTGTCAGAGGAGAGAAGGGGGCATATTTGAGAGATGTTACAAAGGTGAAATTGACAGTCTTTGTCAGCAAATTAGATTTGGGGAGGTGAGAGATAGTGAAGAGGTGAGAATGATTCCTAAGTTTGGAGGATGAGAGACTGGGAGATGGTGTTGCCTTTTACAGTAAGAGGGAAGTAGGGGTGGGTAGAGAGGGATTAAGGAGAAAGATAACAAGTCCCCATTTTGGACATGTTGAGTTTAAGATGTCTACTGGACATCCAGTTCAAGATGTCTGAAAGGCAGTTGGAGATGTTGAGATTAAAGGTCAGCAGAGACATTAGGGCAGAATAGTTAGATTTGAGAATCATCAGCATAGAAATAGCAATTAAATCCATGGGAGCTGATGAGATCACCAAGTAAAATTAGTATAGTGGGAAAAGACAAGAAGGCCCAGAACAGAACCTTGTGGGATACCTATGATTAGAGGGCATGACCTGGATGAGGATCCAGTATAGGAGACTGAGAAGGAGCAGTCAGGTTGGAGGAGAACCTGGAGAGAGTGGTCTCCTAAACATCAGAGAAAAGAGAATGTCAAAAAGGAGAGAGTGATCAACTGTGTCAAAGACTTAAGAGAGGGGAAGGAGGAGGATTGAGAAAAGGCCATTGGATTTAGCAACTAAGAGACCATTGATAACTTTGTTGTTTTTTTGTTTGTTTGTTTATTGTCTTTTTTTTTCTAGCCAAAGACAAGGTTTCATATTGGGCAGACTCTTAAGGAGTCTGAACATGAGTAAGTAGTGGCTAGGTTATAAGAATCTGAGCCTCTTAATGGAGACAAGATGGACCTTATATACAAAAAGACTATGGGAGGGATCTAGGAGTGGCCAAGTAGTCTGTGAGGTAATAGAACTCCAGGGGTGGCCAAAGGAGGATGGAGCCTAGATAGGATTAAGGGTGGGAAGGGGCTTGGGGCCATAGGGAGGTATGGAATTATAGCCTGGAATTATAGCCTCAGGAGAACATCGATAACTTTGAAGAGAACAGTTTCAACAGAACAAAAAGGTCAGAAGCCAGATTATAAGAGGATAAGAAGAGAGTAAGAAGAGAAAAAGTTGAGATGCCTCTTGTAGATAGTCTTTTCCAAGAGTTAGCTACAAAGAACAGAAGAGATATAGATGATAGCAGGAATGGAAGGAACCTGTGAGGGACACTTAACTTCAGTGTACCTCAGTTTCCTCATCTGGAAAATAGGGATGATTAATAAAAGCACTTAACTGCCAGGGTTGTTGTGAAGACAAAATGAGATATATGTAAATCACTTTGTAAACCTTAAAGCACTAGATAAATGCTAGCTATCATCACCACCATCACCAGTGAACCTTTCATATGCATGACTTGACCACATGGGTTCCTGAGGTATGTCTACTCTTCCTACTGATTGTGTGTGTATTTGCACAAGAGTGTGCCCTCAGTAAATGGGAGAAAGGGCATTGTTCTATTGTTCCTTTTCTTACGATGTTATATCATCAAATGCCTTTGCTTTGAACCCATGTCTCCTGTGGTTTACTAGCAAAATTAGACGTGTCAGTGCAGCTCTTGAGTTAGGGTTTCTGAGTGGCTGCGGTTACTGAGAGTGACTTGGACTTAGAGTAGTCTTTTCTGGAGGACCCCCATCCTAGAGTGGGTACTCCTAGGAGATACAGTACTAAAATAACAAAAGATCATAATGGGTTGATTGGCAAACAACCAAATGTTTGCCTCAGTTTCCTACTTTCCTTTGCATATGGCCAGTCACTTCCACAGAGTTCAGAAGCTAGACGGCTTAGCATCTATGTGGGTGAACAATTGTGACAATAAGACCATCACCAGTGAAACAAGATGAGGGTCATGAAAAAAGCCTTGGAATAAAGAGTTGTCTTTTTTTTAATAGTTTTAGAATAAAGTTATTCTTTTCACTATCAATCTATCAGTGGTATAAGTTCAATCGCCAAAGTGATTTTCCTAGTGTGTCAGTCTGACCATGTGACTCCATTGTTCAATAAATTCCAGTTCTCCCTATTGTTTCCAAGATAAAATACAGCCTTTGTTTGGCATTATTTAAAGCTCTTTCCAAACTGCTCCCTCCTAACCTTTCTAATTTTCTTAACATCCTACAGTTCTCTGTGAAGTCTACCATCCCACCATATTAGCCCACCTGCCATCCCTTTCTCACAATACTCCATCTCTGGTCTCCATGACTTTGCACAGACTGGTTCCTGGGCCTGGAATGCTCTCTCCCCTATTCTCTGATTCTTAGAATCCATGACTTACTTTAAAAATCAGCTCAAGATCCACCCCCTCCAGGACTCCTTTCCTGATCTGCCCAGCTGAATGGAAACTCCAGAACCAAGAGAACAATTTATATACTAACAATAATATTGTAAAGACAAACAACTTTGAAAAAGAGTAACTAAGAAGAATTCCAGGAGACTCATGATGAAAGACGACACCCACCTTCAGATAGAAAAGCGGCTGATGGACTCACAGAGTGCAGATTGAGATGTATTTTTTTGGTTTTGGACGTGACTAATGAGGGGATTTTTGTTTGACTATGTATGTTTGTGATAGAAATTTTGTTTCCCTTGCTTTCTTAATTGGGGTTGGAAAGGCAAGGTGGAAAGGAGAGAAGGTAGGTGTGAAAATAAATTAAAATTTAGTTTTTAAAAAAAGGTTGGAAGTTCCTTGAGATCAGGACCATGTTTAATTTTTAAACTCAGACTGACACATAGTAAGCATTTAATAAATGGTTGTCTATTGATTAATCAAACTTAATTGAAATCTGAATCAGATTCAAAGGTATCATTTATGTAGTTGGAGAATAAAAAAACCTTTGAAAAACTTGAGTACAATACAAAATATAGGGTATTGTTCATATCACAATAGGGGAAAATACTTTGGAGGATTTAATGCAACTGAAAAATGGTCAGGAGATTCCAAATGAGTTGAACTGCTGTCCATCTTTATTTGAGTCTGCCCTCTCCCATCTTCATGCCTTTGTTCATACTTCATGCCTCATGCCTAAAACAGATGCCCTTCTCTGCCCATATGTCTGGCTGTTGAGTCTCTTCCTTCAAGACCCAATAGGAATCCTACAGAAAGACTTCCTTGAACTGTTCAGGTAAAATGATCTTCCTTCTCAAATATCTCAGAGTGAAGGGAGGGGTGTGTTTGGGGTGCTCTTGGATGCACAGAGGCACCCCAAGATCGTGGAAAAAGCCCAAATCATGGCGCGGATCTGCCTGAATGAATTCAACTCAGATCTTCTTCCAGCCAGAGAAAAAGTTTATTAAAGATAAGCATATAGGCCAGACTCCAAAGGAACCCAAACATCAGTGATCTAAATAGGGTTTAAGGTGGTCAGGTGACGCTCGCAAGGACTAGCAGCGGTGAGGAAGTCTAGAAAGCTCAGTGTCTGAGTGGGGGCTGGCGCTAAGGTGGTCAGGCCAGGTGATGCCCATTACTGGCAGGCATGGGGTCTCATCCTCTAGGGGCATAAGAAATTCCCAGCCTCAGAATAGGGGAAAGGTGAGCTTTAAGTACAGATTGAGGGAGGGGCCGTGCAGTTTGGAGTGACAGGAGAAGGGGTCCAAGGAGTGGCCAAGCATTTTGGGGTGAGGGGAGGAGGGGTCTAGGGAGATCTGGATGGGGGTGGCCAGTAAGCTGGGGCAAAAGGAACACTGGCGCCTAGCTAGGATTAAGGGTGGGAATGGCCAGGAAGGCAAAACAATGGGAAAGCCAGTTGATGGGGGAGGTGGACCGTTTGGAAAGGGGTCCAGGTGAGAATTTCTGTTTGGAATATCTGAGTGATTTGAACAGATAATGAGAATAGATAATGAAGGGAGCTGGAAGGGGAAGTTTGCTTTCAAAGGGCTTTTAAAGGGAAATAAGGCAGTTTCTAAAACTTTAAGGGTTTCCAGGGATCGATAAACAAAACTGAAGCCAGGTTCTTTTTGGGGGCCGGGGAGGAAAGATGTCTGAGAGAGATAAGTGAGTAAACGTTTTAAGGTTTTTCTGGGAATTGTAGGTAAACCTCTTCAAGAGCACTTTGCTTGAATCTCTCCCTTGTTCTGATTTCCTTTCTTTCATAGCTATTTGTATACTTATATTTCCCCTCTTCCATTAATATGTGAGCCACTTGAGGGCAGGAATAATATTTTTGCTTATCTTTGTAGCCTTAGCACTTAACATAGTACCTGACACAAAATAAAGTGCATAATAAATGCTTCTGGAGGGTGAAATGGTTAGAGTACAGGAGTCAGGAAAGACTCATCTTCCTGAGTTCAAATCCGGCCTCAGATATTCACTAGCTGTATGCCCCTGGGCAAGTCACTTAGCCCTGTTTGCCTCAGTTTCCTCATTCATAAAATGAGCTGGAAAAGGAAATGGCAAACCACTCTAGTATTTTTGCCAAGAAAATCCCAAATGGAGGCATGGAGAGTTGGACACAGCTGAAGCAAGTGAACAGCAACAGCAACGATAAATACTTGACTAACTGAGTGACTGCATTTGTCTGAAAGTTCTTTGGGGGCGAGATCGTACACTGTATCTAACTTGGGATGGATTACAAGCTTGCTCTCCTGGAGGGAGGCCAGCTACACCTCCTTCCTGCTCAGAGTTCCTGGGGTAGCTTTAAGGGCTCAGGGGTGTCTTTCTCCAATACTTTTGATTTGAGTCCTTATTCAAATGTATTTTCCCCATTATCAATTACCAGGTCAATGCCCAGTATCATTTATCCAATGAACATGTTTGTTTTTTGCAAAAGGAGTATTTACTGAGAAGATAGAGCAGGAACAGAAGTATAAACACTTCCCCCATCACAGGGGCACTCTCTCTTCTATGCCATCTCAGGCCCTGGGGAGAATTGGTTCAAACAATGTAGTTTCTAAAAAGTATTGGGGAACAACCAAGTTTATTCTGAATCTGGCAAAATCAATGGATGGATCAATTTAGCTTTCTCTTGGCTGCCTTTGATCAATGCCAGGTCAAACAGGTCACTCAGGACCGAAGTCCCCACCTTCTTGGCTGGTTATAAAATCTGGCATAGACTCCAGCTCCTGGACCATTTTCAGCTCACTATTCCAACCTTTCAAAGCTTACAATGGTCATGGTTGTAATACTCCTTCATCCAAAAGCAGGAAAGAAGGACCTCAAAGAGACAAAGAACAAATGGGAGGCCCAGGCAGGGAAGACATAAGGAAGGAAGGAAATAAATATTTATTAAGGGCCTACTATGTGCTAGACACATAGTTGCTTTACAACTGTTATTTCATTTGGTCCTCACAATTTTTCTCAAGAGGTGCTATTATTATCCTCATTTTACAGATGAGGAAACTGAAGCAGACAAAGGTTAAATGACTTGCCCGGGGTCACACAGCTAGTAACTATCTGAGGCCAGATTTGAAGTCAGGTCTTCCTTGATGTGTTCCAGGCCCAGTACTCTATCCTCTTCACCACCTAGCTATCCAGATCTCAGCCCCTCAAGAAGCTTATAGCATGTCTCACTAATTGACCAATTGACTTCTCCAGGCTCCTTTTTCCTCCTCACTTACCATTCTGACCATCTGATGGTTTGGGACAGCCCTTCTAACACTCCAAAATGAAAAGCCAGGGGAATAAGTGGTAGAGGTTTGGGGAATGTAGCTGGAGGTAAATCACTCCATTTAGGAACACAGATACCATTTTCCTTTCATTTTGGCGAAGTTAAATAAGCCATGTGGCTATTGTAGGTTGATTGTCCATGTCTGTAAATGAGGGAGCTTGTTCAGACTGAGATCTCATGTAGTGCAGGGGTAGAGCCATAGATTTTCCTATGGTTTTTTTTTAAACAATTATGAGCCTTATTTCAAATTTTTGCTTATATTCAGAATGCAGCCAGCACCTGGGGGGAGGGAGAGGAGTCTGAGCATTTGTAGCTGACCACCCTCTGGTGTCCTGTGGGGAAGTTGCCAATTTTTTAGATGGCATTTCCTCACAGGGACCCAAGCAGCTCTGGGGAGACCAGTTGGCTTGTGGCTAGAACATGGTGCCACATAGTGAACAACAACTCAGATCTTACACTCCTTCTTTGGATAATTAATATAGTGACACACCGCCTTTCTAAAATCTTAAGGAAGGGCAGCATAGACCCTAATACAAAGGACTATCTGCATGACTGCAGTATTCCAAGCATCCCACATAGCCTACATCTGTGCCACCATAATAATTCTCATTTCTATTACAAAACAATGAAAATTATAATTAGGCTGCATGATAACCAGCAGTGCTCTTGCCACTATACAATTGCATCCTGCTTCCTGCTGACAAGTCCAGGATTATCCCAGAATCCGGCTCATCCCTTTGCTTCTATTTATTTGCTTTCTTAAGTGTCAAAGCTCAGCCCAGGCACTACCTTCTGCATGAAGCATTTCCTAGTTCCCCCCGCCCCCCAGCTACTAGGGCTTTCCCTCCCCTCCTCCCCCCAAAAATACATTGTAATTTATTTTTTACATATTTTGGGTACATTTATCTATGTTCATGTCTCTCCTTATAGTCTGTAAGTTCCTTGAGGACAGAGACTTTCATTTCTGTATATCCCCTGTGTGTTGCTCAGTGCCTGGCACATAGGTCCTTAATACATACTTGTTGATTGTCTAATAAATGCCAAGTCCCCTCACTCCCTTGGCAGCCCTGGGATGGCAGGCTCTGCCGACTTGTGCTCAGTGACACTACCCTATTCTACAACTGGAATTCAAGTCTCTACACCTCTGAGTTTATCTGATTTAGAGCTAAAAAGGACTTTAGAGATCTCTTAATGGAAGCCTCTCATTTTACAGAGGAGATTAATTATCTGGTTCTGCATTTAAAAAATAAACAAAAACATCCCACCCTTTTAAAGCTTTTCATAACCTCAATGGTTTTGCAGTCTTCTTACACCTCACGATCTACCACATACTCTGTTAACCAGTGACACTCTGTTAACCAGTGACGCTCTGTTAACCAGTGACGCTCTGTTAACCAGTGACACTGCCTTCCTTGCTGTTCCTCACACATAACACTCCATCTCCTAAGTTTTAGAATTTTCTCTTGCTGGGAACTCTTTTTTCCTCATCTCCACCTCCTGGTTTCCCCAGCTTCTTTTGAGTCTCAGCAAAAGTCCCTCTTCCTTCTGCAAGAAACCTTTCCCAGTCCTCCCTAATCTTCATGCCTGCCCTTTTGAGACTACCCCCAATTTATCCTGTAAATATTTTGTTTGTACACAGCTATGCTTGTACAAAGCTGTTTACATATTGTCTCCCCCATTATACTGCAAGCTTCCTTGGGCCTGGCACATAGTAGGTGCTTAATAAAAGCTTGTTGACTTGACATGACTTGACTCTAAATCACAGGAAACCAAAGCTTGGATCTGAGGAGGAATTGTTACTTCCCTGAATTGATGATCTATTTTTTTTTTAAATTAATTCTCAGGCATGTTCTTTAAATCCATCTTAAGGGACATTTCAATGTGTATTGTAATTAGCCAGAGAGAGCTTCTGTGAGGGGATGTTTTGTTGTCTGGAGCTCTCCACTTGTTTATATTTAATAGAACATAACAAGGTCGTGCGTGCCCTAGAAAACAGATGGAGGAGAACGGCGGACCAAGGGAGCTCGGGGATCGAGTAATTGCTCCATGGATGAGTTTGCGCACTGGGGACTAGTAGTATGTCAGCTGGAATAATCTTTTCTTCTCCCTTCCTTTCTATATTTTGCACACTAATCATTTCTTCCGGGCTGTGTTTTCCCTTTATTTTACAACCTTAATAATGCTCACCATTTAGATGGAGACCCAAGATTCAACATGGCCACTCAAGTCCTAATTAACTGATTTCCGCCCTACTTGAGGCCTCTGCTGGCTCTGCTGATTCATGCCGGCAAGCCACAGACCCAGCGTGAGCCGTAGTACAAGCTCCACGTCAGAGCTCTTTGATGCTTAATGGAAAATATTTCTATAGCAAAGATAACACCTCATTTTTACTTCACACCTGTCTCAAAGTCCTGGGGTCAGGCCTTCCCCGAATATAAACCAACAGCCAGGAGGAAGTTAGGCACTTTGAGAAGCCGCATTAACTATCGGTCAGACGGGCACTCTGTGGGATCACTGAGACTGACTCAGTCATCGCATTTTTAAGAGTTAGGAAGATATAAGCCAGGCAAAAGTTGTCCCCATTTTACAGAGAAGTAAACTGAACCACAGAAAGGTAGCATGACTTCACACAATTCATGAATGTCTGAGCTAGGATTTGGAAGGCTTCTTTTCATTCCATCACAGTGCTTCCATGTAAGAGCTGGAATAGAGTAGCTGGGTAGCACAGGGCATAGAGCATTGGGCCTGAGTCAGGAAGATCTGATTTCACAAATTCAGCCTCAGACACAAGCTGTGTGACCTTGGACAAGTCATTTAACCTCCATGTGTCTCAGTTTCCTCACCTGTAAAATAAGGGTTATCACAACACCTTTCTGGCAGGGTTGAAGATCAAGCAAGATAATATTTATAAAGCACTTAGCACAGTTCCTGGCACATAGTAATGCTTATTACCTTTACCTTCTCTTGGAAGGGACCTTAGAACATAAAATGTCAGAACTGAAAGAAATCTTAGAACAGAGAATGTCAGCACAGATGGAACCTCGGGTCATAGTTGGAGTCTTGGAAATCATCCAGTCCAATCTACAGAGAAAGAAACTAAGACCCAAGGACACGCGGAAGTTAGGGACAGACCTGAGTCTAGAACCCAGGGCTAGATGGAGCAATACACTATAGCATATAAAAAGTACCAAGCTACGTGATGGGCAAGTAGGTGGCACACTGGTTGGGTCTTGGGCTTAGAGTCAAAAAGATTCATCTTCCTGAATTAAAATCTGGCCCCAGACGCTCACTGGCTCTGTGACCCTGGGCAAGTCACTTAACCCTGTTTGCCTCAGTTTCCTCATCTGTAAAATGAGCTGGAGAAGGAAATGGCAAACACTCCAGTATCTTTGCCAAGAAAACCCCGAATGGGGTCACAAAGAGTCAGACATGACTGAAACGACTGAACAACAACAATAGAAACTGTGTGATACAGATTACCAAGGCTTGCAGAGTTCAGTCCACCAAGCCCAAAGGCCTGGACCTGATAATGCACACAGCATACAGTCTCTTTTAGTGTTTCCCAATGAAATTGATCAGTTCAGTGATAGCCCACCAACATTTTGAGGCAAGTAACAAGCTCTCAGGACAGTAAGGCTCCACACCAGCCGATGGATATGTATGGAGAACTGGACCAGAAGTCAGAGAGAGACCTGGGTTCTACTGCTAGCTCTGCCATTGACCATAGGTAAGGAAGCTCCCCTCTGAGGGCTTCATTCCACACACCCCCAACCTCCATGTTAAATAACAGTCTTGGACTAGATGGTCTCCCTGGTCCCTCCCAGCTCTAACATTTTGTGTTTCAACATTACCTCTCAAGGGAGCCTTTAATGATTCCCCCTCACCCCCAGTTGATCAAGACCCTCCTTGTATATCATGTGGCACTCTGGGCCTCTCACATAGACTTATCATAGATAATTGTATACTACAATTATTTATGTTCATGTTACACCACATACTGCTAAGTAGACCCTAGGCTCTATGAGGGCAAGAACTATACCATATCTAAACTTAGCATCCCCTCCAGGGCCTAGCCCAGTGCTCTTCACATAGTAGGTGCCTAATGAATGTTTTCCTTGCTGAATTCTCTGTTTCAATAGACTTTCCAGCTCCCACATTCCATGATTCTATACAAAGGTTATTGTCCCCCTGAAATGATCATTCTTGTGAATTATGAAAAATTCCTTGCATCTATGTTCTGAGGGGCAAAAAATGTATTTCTGGATGTTCAAATTTGGGTAGAGGATTATATAAGATAAGGCTGAGTATAGTGCTGCATCTATAATTAATTATTGTTCACACTTAATATAGTTAGATAATGTGGTCACATACTTTCCATTAATTTATGTGATGACTCCTGAATGCCACCTATTCATTTTCCCACAGGTAGAGTTAGATGGCTTCTCAAGTTATTAAAAATTTAAATTCATATTAGAGAGTTAAGTAGCCCAAAGCATAAGAACCTTTTAGATTTCAGCTCAAGTGGGCAGTTCCCAAGACCAGCTCACAGCCATGGCCTGCTTAGAGTTTTTCCAGAAGATGAAGGCTTTGAACCAGGCTGTCCCTGTTCCAGCTTTGGCTTCCTGTGTTCTAAATGCCCTTCCAGCTCTGATGTTTGATGTTCAACGGTCCCTTCCAGCTCTAACGTTCTATTTTCAGAGGTCCTTTTTCTGGTTCTGATGTTCTCTGTTCTAGAATGTCTCTGTTCTTAGAATGTCTTTGTTCTAACCCTGTATGTTATTGGCTGGTCTCTTCCAATTCCAACCATCTGTGTTCTATGTTCTACCATTTTATGTTCCACAGTTCTTCTTAGCTCTGCTGTCCAAGAATTCTATGATTCCGGATCAGATGAAGAGTTATCGCTAGTGTCCACTTGGGATCCTCTTCACCATCAAATAAAGTGAGGAACTTGACTAGAACAAAAGGGAAGGTACATATCAGGGAGCAGGAGGCAGCAAGTTTGGATAAGTCCACCTGGGCTAGATTATAGACGGGCTTAAATGCTAGGAAAAGAATGTGGGATTTAGAACATCTGCACAAATACTTAAGAGGACATATTAAGTTAGTCAGTCAATAAACATTTATTAAGAGCCTGTTATGTGCCAGGCACTGTGCTAAGTTCTGGGGGTACAAATAAGAAAAACAGTCCCTAATAGGGGAAGACAATACTCCAAAGGAAGCTAAGAAGAGTGATGGAGACACCAGAGGGCACCGAGCTGGGGGCAGGAGGGTGATGAGGAGGTGCTGAGAACCCAAGCTAGATCAGTCTCCATGCTGATGAGATTTCAAGTGGTGAGCTTATCCAAGACAAGGCATGATATTCCAAGCAGAGCGACAGATGGAGAATTAAGTTAACCGGAAAGTTCTGAGCCCTATGAAATGAAGGATATTAAACCCACTAAGATTATAGCAGTGAGAGGTAGACTTACTCTGCCCCTCAGTTTTTTCATCTGTCCAGTGGGGATAAACTATCTGCTCTATATCTTCCTCATCATCCTCACTGCCTCCTGGCTACCCTAGCTTCCTTCAGGTCCCAGCTAAAATCCTACCTTCTACAGGAAGCCTTTCCTGCTCTCCCTCAATTCTGGTGCCTTTCCTCTATTGATTATTTCCAATTTATCCTGTATATAGCCTATTTGTACATAGTTATTTACACATTGTTTCCCCAATGTGATTATAAGCTCGTCAAGGGCAGGAACTGTCTTTTGCTTCTTTCGGTATCTCTAGCACTTAGCACAGTGCCTAGCACATAATACATACTTCATAAATATTCATTGATTGACTGATCTACTATTTCTGTGGGTCCAAAACAGATCAATCAGAGATCACAAAGCTAGAAGGGGGTTTCTAGTCAAATACCTTCATTTAAGACCCTGAGTGGGGAAGTAACTTAGCTCAAGGTCATTCAGTGAGTATAGTGAGTAGTAGGTCTGCGTCTAGTACCCAGCTCTTCACTTGAGTCCATGTAGGTGAATAAAATGGTGCCAGCCATGAATGCGTCTCTGTTTTACAGGCCTGTACTTGCATCAAGGTCTGGTCATTCCTGAAGTCGGCAGCCAGGGGCCACCTGGAGCCACAGAGCTCTGTGCAAATGGCTTGTGCTTCTCGCAATCCCACATCCTTATTTACTGTTTCGGATTTTAAACACCGTGGCCTTGGCATGAACTGCCTCAGGATGCAAGTGCAATTAAGGCAGCACTAATTAAAGCCACCAAACACATTAATTAAAAATATACCCAACCACAAGAATAGCGCAGAATGAGCATCAGTGCGGCCCAAGGAGAGCAACTGGGAATTCCAATTCTGCAGTCGGGTTAGTTATAGATGCCCAGAATGCCAGAGCATAAAAACACTCAGAGGACAGACAGTGTGGTACAATCAAAAGATAAAAGGGTGCTGGATTTGGAAGGAAGGGCCCTGGGTTCAGAACCCAGCTCTTCTGTTTGCTACCTGTGTGGCCTTGAGGAAGTCACAATCTCTCTGGGACTCAGTTTCCTCATGTGTAAATCAAAGCAATTGAATTAGATTATCTCTGAAGTTCCATGAAATGCTTCCAACAAGCATTTATTAAGTGCCTACTATGAGCCAGGCCCTGTGCCAAGTGCTGGGTGATACAAAAAAAGGCAAAAGACAGGTTGCGCTCTCAAGGATCTCAAAATCTATGGGGGAAGCTGTGTGCAAACATACAAACAAGATATGCACAGTATAAACTGTATAAACTAGTCTCAAAGGGAGAACACTAGAATTAAAAGGGATCGGGATAGGCCTCTTGCAGAAGGTGGGACTTTAGCTGAGATTTGAAGGAAGCCAGGAGGTGGAGATGAAGAGGGAGAGTGTTTCAGGCCAGGGGGACAGTCAGCTCTAGATGGATGATTCTACAAATCGAAAATGTCAGATCTAGAAGAGACTTTATGAAACAGAATGTTAGAACAAAAAGAGGCCTTAGAATGGAGAACATCAAATTTAAGTGACGTAATAGACCTTAGAACAAAGGATGTCAGAGCTGGAGGGGACCCTAGACATAGAATGTTGGAGCTAGAAGGGCCTTAGAAT
The DNA here is from genome assembly GCF_900497805.2 of Vombatus ursinus. Lineage (NCBI taxonomy): Eukaryota > Metazoa > Chordata > Mammalia > Diprotodontia > Vombatidae > Vombatus > Vombatus ursinus. Next base: position 13,039,079 of record NW_020954571.1, on the reverse strand, counting down.
ATAGGAAGTCAAAGCTACAAGAGCTCTTAGACCATAGAAGATAGAATTTCAAAGCTGGAAGGGACCTTCAAACAGAATGTTAGGGCTAAAAAGGACCTTCGAACGTAGAACATCTAAACTGGAAGAGACCTTAGAATGTAGAATGTAATAGCTGGAAAAGACCTTAGAACATAGAACGCTAGAACCAGAGGGAACCTTTGAAATCATCTGGTTCAGCCCTCTCACTTTTAAGACCACAGGAAGCAATGCTTAGAATTACCGAACATCTTCCCAGCAAAGTCAAGATTAAAATTGGGGCCCCTAACTCCCAGGCCAGTATTCTTTCTCCTTCATCATTTATTCTTATACATCTAAAGCGCTTCTGCCCAGGGGCCCCCAGAGAAGCCCAGTAATACCCTTTTCCCATAATCAAATTGGCACCATCACTAGGAATTCTAGCAGTCAGCTAGCATTGGAAGTGCAGGAAGAAGGGGAGCTCGCTGGGATGTGGGATGGCCTCAGGATCCCACTCTAGCAAGCAGCCCCAACATCACTGCTGATGCTGGGCATCTCCTGTGCAGCGTAGGTACCTGGGCCCGTGGGTAGCAGGACGTGGCCCTGGTCAGGATACGTGAGACTAGGAGAGGGGCAACATGTCTGTTCTCCAGGGTGCTTGGCCCACAATCCGGGCAACAACTCCCACTTCTCAGCACACAGACCCCCGGAGGAAGTAGAGTGGGGCGAGAATGATGGGAATGGGTTGAAATTATAAGAACACATGAGGGGAGGCTGAAGACAGCATCTTGGGCCAGATGAGAAAGTAGGGACGTTGTATGTGCTACATGTACTGCTTAGCAGGGGGCCAGTAGAAGTCTACAAACACAAAGACAGCAGGCTCCCTTGTTAATGTTGTTAATGGCTGGTAATGGATTGATGTTTCTCCTTCCAGTGGTATTTGTGTGACGCTTAGCAAATCACTTAACTTCTCAGAAGCCCAGATATTCTAAAACTATGATAAGTTACAGAATTTATATAGTGGCAGAGGGACTTTTATCACTAGAAATTCTCTATACCAGTGAAATCACAGGTCTGGACTCCATGTCTTAACTCAAAGAATGAATATAACATTGGAATTTTGGCAGGCCAAATGTGGATGGGGGCAGGGTAGATTTTGGAATAGAATAGAGGACTTTAGTCCCATGATCAAGGTTATTTGTCCCAGTCTCCTCCTCTAGGGAATTAGTCCTACCCCAATAACCACTTTAGGAAAGACCATCCATGATGAAAGAATAAAAGGTACCACACAATTTATAACATATTCAGGGACACTCAAAATTTGCATATTTTACATAAATTTGCATGCTGCATTTGCAAGTCCCTAACTCTAAATATGTAAAATAAAATTAGAGAAACCTCTTGCCATGATATTTGTGAGGTGGGAAGGGGAAAGAGGAGACTGATTGGGGTAGTGGAAAGGACACTGAAGACAGGAGACCTCAAGTATCTATCTCTGAACCTCAGTTTCCCTGTGTGTAAAATGAGGTTAGTTGGACTCTATGTTTGTTATCCAAACTTTGTAGATCTCACAAAACTTGAGCACAAGGTTGTAGAAACATGTGGAAACATGCATATTGAATGTTTATGTAATTGATGCCCATCCCATAGTACATAATATTGGCTTGGAGGGGATAGGATCTTCTCCAAGTAAGGCAAATTCACCAAAAAGATGAGGAGAAAATTCGGGTGTAAGCTGTACCATTTGGATTGCCAAATGGATGACTATTACCATTTGCTCTCTTTGAATCATCATGTTCACGCTGAGCAGAGAGGAAAATAACAATAATTCAAAAGGCAGGCTAGCACAGGCTACACGGCTTCCAGTTTAGCAAACACCATGAAGAGTTAAAGAAAACTCTCCTCTGGGAGTTTTCTCATTAGGAGTTTCCATACCAATACAATCGCAGGTCCACTTCGATAAAAGTAAAACCTCCTGGGGCCCTCAGGCCTTAACCCAAAGAATGAACCTGATGGTGGAATTTCAATGAGCCAGTACAGAATTTTAGCAAATGTTGAAAGACTCCCCGCTCTCCCCACTTCCTATTCCCTCCAAAAATCAAAGAACCCTAGAATATCACTCTCTAGAGAGCAGATAAAAAGAACCCTAGACCATTACAGCTAGAAGAGACCTGTGCTACAGTGAATAGCATGTTAGAGCTGGAGTCAGAAAGGCCTGAGTTCAAATCCTACCTCAGATGCTTCCTAGTTGTGTGACCCTAGGCAAGTCATTTAACCTCTCTGGGCCTTATATAAAATGAAAGGGCTGAACTCAGTGGCTTCCAGCTCTAAATCCATGATCATTTCTTTCTTTCTCTTTCTTTCTTTCTTTCTTTTTCTTCCTCCTTTTCTTTCTCTCATTTTCTTTTTTCCTTCTTTCTTTCCTTCCCTCCTTCCTTTCTTTCTTTTTTCAAGAGTGGAGGAAAATTAAGGTGCAGAGAGAGGGAAATGACTTGACCAACAATTTGTGACAAAGTAAAAATTAAAATCAGGTCCTTTCAACTCCACAGCCATTGATCTGTCCTTCAAAATCATTTGTTGTGTAGTTTTCTTTTGATGACCCTCAAGAATTCCAGCCTGAATCAATGAACCCTTGAAAAGTTTTGTAAAAATCATTGCCTGCTTCTAATATTGTTTCCCTGCTGTATGTTCACGACATATTTTCACAAGTAATAATTAGTGACAGAAATACCTGACCTACTTACAACTCTGCAAATCCCACGCATTTGGCGGCTCCCGAATCGGCTCCGAGGCCGTCAGAGCAGCCCTATTGGGGAATTGCTTTTTTTTTTTAACCCAGTTAAATGATTCCACTTTGGACGGTGTGGGAGGTGTACCTCTGTGCCCCTTGGCAAAGCCCCAGCCCTTTTGCCCAGCCCGTTCCTACTACCCTTGACTCTAGGGGTTCACACCCCAAAGCCTTCTGCTACCATCCCATCTGCTTCTACTTTCCCAGAGAGGTCGACTTCCTGTATTTGAAAGATGAATTACATGTGCACAGAAGGTTTTTCAAAGCAATTTCTGGTTAGTTATTTGAATTTTAAAAAGAAGGGGAAATGATAATGGTCTTGGAATCAGAACACCTGCATTCTAGTCTCAGCTTTGCCACTTAGTAACTGGACGTCCCTGAGTAAGTCACTTCTCTCTAATCCTCTGGTCCCTCTTCTATAAAATGGGGATAATAATGGCTGGCTGCCCTTCCAACTGTGGTGAGCGTTGGAACATTTCTCCAGGTTTCAGTCTCCTCTGTAAAATGAACAGAGTTGGAGCAGATGGCCTTACTATCTCTTCTGGCTCCAGACCTATGCTCTATGCCATCATCACACAGTAGGGATCAGAATCCAGGCCTCCTGACGTCCAATTCACAACTCCCTCCACTATCCTACATTTGCCTTCTTTTCCCCTGGTACTCTTGCTTTTCCCCCAAGAAAGCTGACTCCCTTTCACTTGCTTGTATATACATTCTTTGGAATCTATAAAATGCTTTTAAATGGCAATTGAACTCATGGTCACAAATTCTGCATTTTCTCTTGGGACATGGGGTGGACCAGGCAAGGGAGAAACTGGCCATATCACTGGAGCCAAGGAGCTTTGGAACATTTTAGTTTAGCTCTTCCTTGGGCCCGGTGAGATAACTGGACCCCTGTCCCTTCTCCCCTCTCCCCAAGCTCCATTTTAAAGGTGATCAGAGCTGTCCAGGCTGCCCTCTAGTGGAAAAAATCCAGAGGCACTGCTCAAAAATCTCTAAGCTTGAGCTCCACTAGGGAGTGAACTAGAGTGCCGTGGGTGATGGAGGGAACCTCTGATTTTTTAGACTTATACCTTCCGTAGACACAGACATGAGCTGTGGCTCCTCACTGAGAGACCTATACCTTGCTAGATTTGAATCCAGGTCAAGAAGACCTGAGTTAAAATACTACCTTGAATATTTACTAGCTGCATAGTCGCGAGAACTTGACCTCTTTCAGGATCGGCTTCCTCATCTGTAAAATGGGGTTATTCACTCTAATTCACAAAGTTGTTGTGACGAGTGAGTGAGATGATATGTGTAAGACATCTTGCAAACCTTAAAGGACTTTATATAAATAAATTGTTGTTTTTACTTTATTTATTATTATTATTATTGATGACATTATAATCCTAGTTGGTTTCCATTGACTGGGAATTGTTTCAAAAATGCCTGACATCTGAGTGCCTGGACCCCTGTTGAGGAATAATACTCTTCTGCAGTCTTTTAAGAGGAGATGAGGAGACTTTTCTCTGCCATTCTTTTATCCAGAATTTTCTCTCCTTTGGAGTTAAGAGGAGAGGGGAATGATGGAGGGGAAGGGAATTTCTGTCCTTAGGCCCTGATGTGGCCTGCCAAGCTGGAGAGGCTCCGAGTACAGCCCCAGCAATAGACAGTGTGAATGCTGTACCCAAGGAGAAGAGGCACCTCACCAGAGGGAAAGAGGAATTTCTGGCCATGACAGCTTATGAAAGCATCTACTCCGGTAGGGGCAAGAAGATAGAGATGGTGCTTTGATATGTGAAATCATAGATTTTTTGGAAGTTCTGAAGTAATAATACTTTGATGGTCATCTTCGCATCTCTTCACATCTCGGGTAACTCTTGTCCATGCCTTTTCATTAAAAAATAGCAACAATAATTATATAATAAAATATTATTATTGTGTAATATTATTCACTATGACCCTGTCTTGGTAGAAGGCACTCCAGCAGAGAGATATGAAGATGGTAGTTGTTGTTCAATGGTGTCCAACTCTTTGTGACCCCATCTGGCATTTTCTTGGCAAAGATACTGTAGTGGTTTGCCATTTCCTTCTCTTCATTTTACAAATGAGGAAACTGAGGCAAATAGGGTAAAGTGACTTGCTCAGAGTCATACAACTAGTAAGTGTTTGAGGCTAGATTTGAAGATGAGTCTTCTTGACTTCAGGCCCAGAACTCTATCCACTGTACCACCTAGCAGCCCAATATCATAACAACTTGGGAGCAGGTGAGAAAGTAGGCCTGTCAGGCAGCTAGGACTAGAAGGAGATGGATGAAGGGTAGGAAGAGAAATCCCAGGAGAAGGAATCATATACTCCCCCCAGTAATGTTGCTATCAGGGCACAACTCCAGTTGCCTAGTGCTAGTTCTGGCTCTGATAATTATACTCCAGATTTGTATGAAGAGAGTTATACTAGAAAGAATGTTATATTAGAAATCAGGGGATGTGGATTTTAATAGTATTTTCCTTTTTTCCAATTACATGTAAAGATAGTTTTCAACATTCATTTTTGTAAGATTTTGAGCTCCAAAGTTTTCTCCCTCCCTCCCTTCCTTCCCCCCTCCCAAGACAGCAAGCAATCTGATATAGGCTATATATGTACAATCATTTTAAACACATTTCCATATTAGTCATGTTGTGAAAGAAGAATCAGAACAAAAGGGAAAACCATGAGAAAGAAAAAAAACTAGTGAAAATAATATGTTCCAATCTGCATTCAGACTCCATTGTTCTTTCTCTGGATGTGGTTAGCATTTTCCATCATGAGTCTTTTGGAATTGTCTTAGATCATAGTCAATCATAGTTGATCATTGCACAATGTTACTGTTACTGTGTACAAGATTCTGGTTCTGCTCACTTCACTCAGCATCAGTCCATACAAGTCTTTCCAGGTTTTCCTGAAATCTACCTGCTCATCATTTCTTATAGCACAATAGTATTCCATTACACTCATATACCACAACTTGTTCAGCCATTCCCCAATTGATGGGCAGGGGATGTGGATTTTAGTCCCATTTGTATAGGTAATTTACTGTACTCCCTGTATAGCTCATGGGAATTCAGTTTCTGCATCTGTAAAATGAGAGGACAGATTTAGAAATGTCCCTTCCACCTCAAATATTCCAAGTCTAAAACCAAACCAAAATGAAAAACCCACCCCCAATGCAATTTTTTTTGATTGCTAAAATCTGTATTTCCTATTCTTGTAAGCTTGTGGTTCCCTGTGCAGAAGAAGCTACAATACTTACAGGAGAGAAGATGAGTGAATCCAGTGAATTGAGTCAACAACAACAAAAGGTAAAATTTTATGAACAAAGCAACTCCTGATGACTTCTCTTCATGACACTGTGGGGACATCTACAAGCTACCCACCTGCCCAGGGAATGGTAATCTTTAAGACTATACAGTTCAAACTCTTTGTTTCCAGATATGGCAACTGAAGCCTAAAGAGGAGACAGGGGACCTGCCCAAAGTCCATCAATGGGACAGTGGCAGAGAAGGGCTAGATCCAAGTACAGTCTCTTGACTCACTAGGCCATTACAGTTGACCCTCTCCCACTTGATCTGAGCCTCAGTTTCCTCAACTATAAAGCTGAATAACATAGCCTTGCTTATATCACGGAGATGGTGCCAGGATCAAACGAAATAATGAATGTAAAAGACTTTACAAACTTTAAATCCCTTTGTAAATGTCAGCTTGGATGATGGATGACGCTTTCTTACTCTTAAGTTATGCCTCTAGAATTGGGCACAGTACTACATATGAACACAAGATGGCAGCAGAGGATTGACTTATTGATCTCAATGGTGAGCTCTCAATTGTTCTCATTATTCTTTAGGAATCTGCCTTAGTGGCAGTCAGAATTTGAACTTGGGTCCTTTAATTTCTGATACATCTAACTTTACCTTACTACACTGCCTCTCTCCTCAAGCAGATTGTCTTTTCATTTCCTGTGTTTCTTGTCCATGTATTTCAGCAAATCCTTCACAGTGACTTTGCTTAATTGCATTGAGTAAAGAATCCACCCATTGTACTGGAGGCCTTTCTTTTGTTTTCTCAATATCTTATGGACAATAGGCTGCCTAGCTGTCATTCTTCATTCTTCCTCTGTGACCAACCCACCTCCTTCTCCAGTCATACCCCTGTATTTGCCAGGTGGGACTGCTCACCACTCACGTGATCTTGTTTGGCTAAAAAAAAAAAAAAGGCCCTAACCCTCTACAATTCTCAAAAAGGGGATGACCTCTTCCTTTGACCTGATTCTACTTGGACATGCAGATTAGTACAGGTGTTTTTCCCCTTTTTAGTGTCATAGAAATCTGGCATCATACATTTACCATGTGTCATTTAAACACCATCGGCCTCAGTTTTCTCATCTTTAGAGTGGGGGTAATAATAGCATCTCTCTCAGGGTTGTTGTGGGGATCAAACGAGACAATATTTGTGAATCTCTGCAAACCACAAAACACTATCTAAATGCTAACTATTATTATTTTTATTAAGCCTATGGATCCCTTCTCAGAATAATGGCTTTAAATTTAAAAAATGAAATACATGAAATTACAAAGGAAACTAATTCTATTAAAGTATAGTTATTAAAATATTTTTAAAAGCAAGTTCACATACATACATACAGGTTAATCGAGGAGTTCTTAACATGGGTGTGTGTGAACTTGCTCAGACAAACATAATAAATTAATTAAATGATAGTGGAGGAGAATAGAAAATTAAGTTCTAGAAAGAGTCACTCAGGATGGGCAGCTGCGTGCCTGCCCAGTTCTGCCAGGAACTCTGTGTGATCTTGGACACTAACTTTCCTCCTCTGGCCTTCACTTTCCTTCCTAGTAAAATGAGAAAGTTGGACTCAACAATCTCTAACGCCCTTCCAGCTCTAGCATTCTGTGGTTCCATTACTCTGTAACTTAGGGCTCAGACCATGACCCTCTAGAGTTAAACAGACTAGGCTGGAGCTCAGTGGCTTCTCATACAATTTCTTTTTTGGGCCATGCCTCTAGTCAGGGTTTCCCCTAAGAACACTAGAATTTGAATTGTGTCTGAGTCACTACAGAAATGGTAAAGGGCCCTCAGCTCCCACTGAATCATTCAGGCTGGCAAGGCACTGGAATACAGCACAGGCTTTATTTAATTCGACAACAAACCCATCACAAAAGATAGCCAAGCCCACAAACAGTGAAGACAACTCCCTTCCCCTCTCTGGTGCTGCTCTGCCTTCCCCTGGGTTCTCTACAGGCATTTGGACTCAGAGTCCCACCCTAGGGAGGAGACCTTCCCCCAAGAAGAAAGCACTTGAGGCTCCTGGATAATCAACCTTTCCTCTGATGATGAGCCTTCACCAGGATCCAATGGAGTCCTCCCCTCTAATTGTCTCCTTCTTCCCAGAACCTCCATTTTAAGGAAGTGCCCAGGCCAGCCATGTCTTCATTTCTCTCTGTGCTCCACTCCAGACTTTTTTTTTTTTTTTTTTTTGGTGAGGCAATCGGGGTTAAGTGACTTGCCCAAGGTCACACAGCTAGTAAGTGTCAAGTGTTTGGTCTGAGGCCGGATTTGAACTCAGGTCCTCCTGACTTCAGGGTCGGTGCTCTATCCACTGCGCCACCTAGCTGCCCCTTTCTTCAGACTTTCTTCATCAGCTCAGGTAACTTTCCCCATCACTCCCTCCCTTTTCAGTTTCCTATTACTTCTGTCTTCCCCCATTAGAATGTAAGTTCTCTGAGGCCAGGGAACTTTCTGCTTGTATTTTCTGCATTCTGCTTTCTTTCTTCTTTCCTAGCATTTAGCACAGTGCCTGGCACATTTTAAGCATTTAATAAACGCTTGTTGACTTGATTTGACTTGATTCGTTGGCTCTCCATCCTTCTTGGCCCAGAAACTGCTTTGCTTGGTCCAGGGGACTTATTCCAATAATTCCTCTGCTTGGTTCAGGAACTTGGCATGGTCTGGGGGCTCCTCTGCTGGGTCCAGGAGGCTTATTCTAGGAATAATGCCATCAATCTGCCCTTGCCGCTCCACTATTGCCAGCTTGTGTTCCTTCAGTCTGAGCCTGGCACAAGAAGTGTTGTCTCCCCTGCCACTGCCTCTCTTCTGGGCCTTCTCTGGGGTCATGTGGTCGGTCCTCTGGAGGGGCCTTGTAGACATGCAGGTTTCCTCTCCAGGGAGCCAAGTTCAGGCCTCCGTTCATAGCCCCTCTCCTCTCTCCAACTCTGACTCTCTCTGCCTTCTAACTCCTATAATCATGCATGTTCATAAGCTCGGAATTATCCTTGACTGTCCCCTCTCCCTCACCCCCCCATATCCTATTTACTTCCAAGTCCTGTCAATTCTGCCTTCACAAAATCTGTCTGCCCATTTCTCCCCACTCACATAGCCACCAGCTTAGTTCAGGCCCTCTTTACCTCTTGCCAATACTATCGTTATAGCCCACTGATAGGTCTCCTTCCTTCTATTCTTTCCCCTTCCCAATCTGTTCTCCACTACCCAAATAACCTTTGTAAAACATAGAGCTAGGGGGTAGCTAGGTGGCACAGTGGATAGAGCACCAGCCCTGGATTCAGGAGGACTTGAGTTCAAATCCAGCCTCAGACACATAACACATAACTAGCTGTGTGACCCTGGGCAAGTCACTTAACCCCATTGCCTAGCCAAAAACAAACAAACAAACAAAAAAAAAAACAAAACAAAAAAAAAACGTAGAGCTAACCATGTCACTCCCCTGTTCAAGAAATTTCAATGGTTCCCTATTGTCTCTTGGATAAAACAGACTCTTCATCCTGGCTCACATCTACCTCTTCAGAGTTGGTTCATATTATTCCCCAGTGCTCTGGCCAAACTGGCACCCAAAGGCTTCCCTAATTTGACATCCCATCTACTGTCACCATGTCCTGTGTGCTGGCTATTTTATTCCCTAGGCCTTCGAGACACTATCTCCAAACTTCTACCATTCATGATCTCAAGATTTGTTCATGTGTATTCTCCTTTCCTATTCCTGTCCCTCCCTATCCAGAAACCAACTCCATTCTATTTATCTATGTACATATTATATCCCCTGCCCCAACAGAATGGAAGCTCCTTGAGGGCAGATACTTTTTTGCTTTCTTTTCAAGCCCCCAATGCCTAACAGGACAGCTAGCACCAAGCAAGTGAGTAATAAGTGCTTATTTAATTTAATCACATTAAAGCCTGGAGAGGATCAAATCACATGCTAGGTTGTACAATGTGGACTCTAGCAGCTATAGGAGGTCTGAGAAAAGGGAGCTCAAACTAAGGGGGAAGGTGCTTAGGTTAGATTGATCAGGAAGGGTTTCATGGAAGAGCAGAATTTTCAAGTTGGACCTTGAAGAACATGCAGGGTTGACATCTGCAGTGAGGGGACAGTGTATTGATATAGATGGCCATAAGAGGGCAGCATAGTCATTTCAGTCACGTGGACATTCACACGTTCCCAAATGTCAGGGATGGACGGGACCTTAGACCCCTCCTCTATTTCAGAGGCTCTTAACCAGTATTGTGTCATGGTCCACTTTGGCAGTCTAAGGAAGCCAGATCCCTTCTCAGGGGAAAGTTTTTAGATACATAAAATATAATGCATAGGATGACAAAGGAAGCCAATTCTATTAAAAGAAAGATGTAACTTTTTTCTTATTCAAGTTCCCAGCCCCGCTAAAATCCATCCATGGACCATAAGCTAAGAACCTCTGTTCTAATGCAGTCTCTTCATTTCACAAATGGGGAACTTGAGGTCCGGGGCAGAGAAGATTCTTGTACCAGATTGTGCATTGAATGAGAGGCTGCTGGTCAGTCAATCAGTCAACAAGCTTTTATTAAGCGATTACTCTGTGTCGGGTACTGTGCTAAGCTGATATAAACACAAGCAACAAGAAGGGCAGCCTCTGCTCTCAAGGAGCTTTCGTTCCAATAGAGGAAGACAACTCATGAAAGGAAGTTGAAAAATGGAGGGATGGTGGGAAAAAACCAGAGCGCAAGGTGGGGAGAAATGAAGAGATGGCTAGCCTGGATGCTGGAGGCTCTGGGAGGAAGCAACCAATCAGAGGGAAGAGCCCTGGGGACTGGGTGAGTACTTCCAAGATGTGAATTCCAGGGCTGAAGTGATCTTTCAGAATGAAGAGGTTTCTGGAGCATGATGGAGGAATCTGGCTTGCAGCCTGGTGAGAAATGAAGAGATGACTGGCCTGGGAGCTCTCCTTAAAAGGAGCTTCTAGGAGGAGCCATAGAGTGCACAGAATGCTGGGCTGGGAGGTAGGAAGGCCTCAAGCATTTGCTAGCTGTGTGACCCTAGGCAAGTCCCTTTACTTCTATAACATCTGTAAAATGAGACTAGGAATAGCATTTACCTCACAAGGTCTTTGTAAGGATCAAATGAGACACCGTGGGAAATACTTTGGGCATGTTACAAGCATAGAAATAGAGCCCACATGTAAGCAGAGCTCATGTGTGGTGAGGACAGCTATCCCTGACTATAGTTCAAAGATAGCAGAATAGGCATCTCTAGCCTCTTCTCTCCAAGGGAGACTTTCATTCCTGCCAGAAGGGGAAGTAGGAGACTGGCTGGAGACCAACACTCTCCTTTCGTCACAGAGTGGGGGCTAGAAGTACATCTGTCCACTCCCTTACTTATTGTTCATCTTGGGGATATGACCTGGGTCCATCTAACTTTTGATCATTTTGTCATTAGGCGTGGGGGGCGGAAGGGAGGTCATTTTTGTCATTAGGGGTGGGTGGGAGGGCTCCAAGCTCTATATCTAAAGCTTGACCCCATGCCCACCTAATACCAGTTCACAGTGAACACACATAGAGAATACCAAAGCAGCCCATTTATCCAAATCATAGCAAAACAGAAATCAGAGAAGATATACATAGAAGAGTATATACCAGGCAACACAGAATGAAGGCACTCTCTCATAGGGAGTGAAGTAACTCAGCTCAACCAAGAGGAAGGGTCTTGGATATCACCCAAGAGGAAACTCCCCCAACTCTCTAGAGTAACAAGTTGGGAGTAGGGATGTGATGGAGACTACCTGCTCCATTCGTGTCTTCCCAGAGCATTCTGCTTCAGCAACCTGAAGTGGGTTTGGCCTCTTCCAGCTTCTCTCTTGAATCTGGAAGCCAGCTCAATGCTCGAAGAAAACTTTTTGCTTGGAAAGCCCCCGAAGGAGGGCTCCCACTTGAAGAGTTCCCACAGAAGAGGACCATTGAGACTGGAGCTCTCACCTCTCACCAACTCCTCTCCACCCCTCACAGAGGGCAGAGCCTTCATCTCCACCAATAAGGAGAGAGTCTCATCCCAAATGGACTGTGGGGCAGAGTTTCCACAAATGCTGTATAAATGCGAGCTATTATTGTGGCTGGGCCTTCAAACTCTCAACCTGGTGCCCTTTCTTCTACAACATCTTCCTGTCTAAAGGAACCCTATTTCCAACACTGGGCACAGTAACAGGAGAAGGAAGAACTCCTCTGTGGCACGTGTAGCTTGCAGAGCTGCCAGCTTCCCACTTTGTACATAGCAAGTGGTAAGAGATTTTCATTTGGATGCCAAGTTTTTGCACCAGTAACAGGTGCCACAAACTGGATCCCAAGAAAGTGGCACAGACAGTGACTATCTTTGAAAGACTTAGTTCTCAGCAATGTAAGGCTCTAAGACAACTCCAAAAGACCCTTGATGGAAAAAGCTATCCACATCCAGAGAAAGAACTATGGAGTCAGAATGCACATCGAAGCTCTCTCTTTCTCTTTTTTTGTCTGTTTCTTCTTTCTCGTGGTTCCTCCCATTGGTCTAATTCTTCTTTACAACATGACTAATGTGAAGATATGTTTAATATGAATGTATATGTAGAACCTATATCAGATTGCATGCCATCTTGGGGAGGGGGGAGGGGAAAGAGGGAGAAAAGATTTAGAACTCAAAATCTTACGGAAGTGAATGTTGAAAACTAAAAATAAATAAATAAGTAATTTTTTAAGTGGCACAGAGGCTGGAGATCTCTGTTGGAAATCAGGTGTGGGGATACATACCCCTGCCCACATGGAGGAAAAGGAGTCCTGATGAACCTTGCAGAAGAGGAGCAGGATGGGATGGGGAAGGGACCCAACCAAAATTATCACTGCCAACTGAGTGCTAAACTTGTTTCCACAAAGCAAAAGGACTGCACATGCTGTCAATACCTTCTACCCTCAGCACTGGGGCAAAAGCCCAGTTGTCCCCTCCTAGTTTGAGCTCTGTTAGCCCAAGCTATGCCTGTAGGGTGGTTAATGAAGTGGATGGGGTGCTTATTTGGGGAAGGACAGTCTTGTCCTCTCTCTGGGAGGATGCTTCTTGGCTCTTTCTTCTTCACAGCAATGTAACCGGGGCAGCAGCCCAAGACAGGCCATAGGCCCTCCTGTCTTACAGTGGGTAGCTTGTAGAAATTCCAGGCTGAGGGCTTCTAAGGGACTTAGGACATTTAATTCCAGAGGACCGGATAGATAGAGCAGGTATGTGGCCCTTCTTGGCCAAGGACCCATTTTTTTTTTTTAGTTGTATATAATAGCAAGTTTTGGCCTGAGTCAGAGCAAAACCCCATGAAATTCTCAATTAAATGGAGTTTGGTTTCTCCTAGCTCTCATTTTTAGGAGAAAGAGATATCTCAGCACTGGACCCAGAAGGCTCTGGAGGAGAGAGTGAGGCTGGTGACTTTCCATAGCCCCCCTCACTTAAATCCAATTCACTTGAAAGTCATGGCATCACCTCCCTGATGTCACGGTCTTCTTCCAGAAGAAAGAACAAACAACAAGGAGAAAGAGGCCACACTGACCATCAAATAAGCAGACAGGCAGCATGACTTAATGGATAAAAAACCAGGCTCGGAATCAGACCAGGGTTCAAATCCTGTTTCTGACTAGTCCTGAGCTTGTGATCCTGGGCACGTTAGTTTTGTGTCTCAGTGCCTAAGGCATCTCTCTAAGACTAAGTTGCGGAGTAACTATATGCTTTAGTAGAGGGAATTTGCCACTGGAAGGTTCCTACACCATTGCTCAGTCTATGCAGCACTTTACAAGTCACAAATGGATTTCCAGTTTACATATGTTATTTTTTTCACAATACAAAACCTTGCAATGTTAAGAACTGGGATCATAAGGCTAGCAGTGACTTGGCTAAGCTCACACAGCTAGATGTGAACTAGTGGCCAGGTCTCTGGACCTCCGTCCAGGTATATTTCCCTTCCCCACAGAGCTATGTAAAGTGATGTTCAGATGTTGGAAAGGTAGGGGTCCTGCTGATCTGGAACTCTCGTTTTACCTTTGCAGGGTAAAGGGCCCCTTTCCAACAGGGAGCCAGGAGGGAAATTTTTTAAGGAACTGGTCCTTTCTCATGGCTTTTCCTTCCCTTAGCTGGCAGGGGGCGTGTTTCCTACATGCTACATCTTTGGCAAACCTTCAGGTCTAGTTCCCAGGATGGGGAGAAGGGGAGGAGGGCAGGCGGTGATGCTGGGGAGGAGCAGGGAGTGTTGGGTTAGCGGTGCTTAGACTTGTAACACAGTTAAGTATATTCTTGTCAGCAGATGCCTCCGTGTATCTTGTCAGGGGTGACTAACTGGGAATGTGTCCTGAAGGCAAAAGAAGAAAACCAAACCTTGGCAGGCCTGGAACAAACATTCTGGCATCAGGGAAACTGAGCAAGGATAACTTTAGCTCTCTTAAATCTGGCCCATCCTGAAGCTAGTCAGAGTAATGCTGATCTGCTTCCAGATGCAAAAGCATTTCCATTAACTCAGTCCAGATGCTGCCTCCACATCTGTTTAAGTACAGCCTTCTCCATCCTTCACTCCACGGAGTGTTGAGTAAACAGCCTAGTTTATGCTCATCTGTGCCTGGGGAAATGGGCCAATTCGGAAAACATGTTCCCAATTAAGTGGAAAGACAAAAGCTTTTTATAGGGGACATGTTAACAAACCCGCTGCATTCTCTCTAGACAAACCATTAAGAACAAGCAGGCCAGCCGCCTCCCAAGGATTCCAAAGAACCTCATTCTCATGCAGGGGCCTGCAAGGACCTGCAGCTCACTTTAGTACCAGCCCTCCTGGCCCCCGAAGGCTGAGAACTTTCAAGGGGGCAAAACCATTTGCCGGGAATAATGAATGGGAGTAACAGCCAAATATGAATAACAATCAATGGCCCAGGTTCCCACACTTTGTCCCACCCCTCTAGGCTGAGACTGCGGAAGGCAGCTGGGAGTGGAGAATGAGGTAGCTGACCAAGCCGGGGCAAAAAACAATAATAATAACACCAGAGACTCAGAGATGAACAACTAGCTGAGTACTGCTGCATATGGCTTGGGTGACCCGGAGCAAGTCATTTTGCTCTCTCTGGGACTCAGTTTCCTCATCTGGAAAATTAAGGGGTTAGATGAAATGATCTCCAAGGTTCAATCTGGCCCTAAATATAATTATCAAATCCTGTTATCAAATATTATTATCCCTAAGAAACATCATACTATTGCCAAGGAACTGGCGGGATGAAAGGAACATCTGCTTTAGGGGAACTTGGTATCAAAACTGTTAATAAACATATGCCATTGCCAATAAACATGCACACACACACACACACTCTCCAATCTTGGGGGGGAGGGGAGAGATAAAAGAACCAAGTCATAATTCTTTTGTCCATTTTATGTGTACTCATATAGGTATATGTTGTCTACCCTCCCCCCCATTCGAGTAGAAGCTCCTTGAGGGTAGTGACTATCGCAGGGCTTTGTACTGAGCCTGGAACGTTAGGTACCTGATCAGTGCTTGTTGCTTGAGTGACTGGACTAGCAGTTCTAGTACCTAGGGTAAGAATGATGGTAATGATGGGGATGGGATCTGAACCCCTAAAAGGAAAAGCCCTGCACTTTCCCACAGGCCAACCCTTGGCCACGTAATCCAGGTCCCTGACATTCTGTTACCTCACAGTCACCCCAGCTCACTGACCACTCCCATCCAGATCCTCCTTAGACCTCTCCTTTAGTCACCCCAGACTACTTGGCCACTCCTGGATCCCTCCCACAGCCTTTCTGTATATAAGGTCCATCTGGCCTCCATTAAGGGGCTCAAATTCTTAAGATCTGGCCCTCTTGATTTAGCGATACAAATGTTTAGATTCCTTAAGAGTCTACCCAATATGGCAGATTCTTCAAACCTCACCCACCCCCATTGATGTTCTAATAAACCTTGTCTTTGGCTGAAAGAATGCTTGGGTCAAATTCATTCAGGCAGGAACTGTGTGTCATGATTTCGGGGTCCCAACACCCCTAACACTCTAAACCTCAACAACAATAATAATAATAATAACAACAGTAGTAATAATTTTAACTGATTAAATCACAAAGTGATTTAGGTTTGCAAATCATTTTATACACATTATCTTGTCTGATCCTCACAATGGTCCTATGAGATTAGTGCTACAGGTATTATTATCCCCATTTTATAAATGAAGAAACTGAGGCTCACAAAGGTGACCTGACTGTCCACGGTCACAAAGCTAGTAAACATCTGAATCAAGATTCCAACTCAGGTTTTCTAAACTACTCACTATACCAAGCTACCTCTAATCAAAAACCTGGTAATTCTCATTTTTTTTTAAATTCAGTTGAAAGGGGTAGAAAAATGTCTTAGACTATGGAACACAGGAGTCCATGGTTGGGAGAGACCCCAAGACACTGACCTGTAGCAAAGAGACAGGGTCACCAAGATTTGGCCTGACTACAGTTGAGGAAGTCACTGGTGGGAGAGAGCAGGGTAGGATGGGCCAGGAAAGCACTCATCTAGAGTACTGTGAAAGGTAATTATAAGATTGACTACCTTGCCCCCACTGCCTAAAGGCAGGTAGGTCACATTTCATACCTTCCCCGGGTTCTGGAGTAGCCTCAAAAGGACTTTGGGGTATCAAGTCTCTGCTATTGGCCCAAGCTCCTTCCAATTGTACTCCCTCAACTTTAGGGAGGTCCCCAGCACCCCAATTCCATTTAATCATTTAACAGATTAGCTTTTACAAAAGAATAGTTACTTCATAAGTATAACAAGAACAAACATATGGCTCCATTCCCTCCAATCCTCAACTTGGGGAAATGGCATGGTAGGCATGGTCCTACCCTTCCCTGTGCCCCGCCCTCCCCTTACACCACCTGAGTTTCTGTAGACAGAAGGGGATTTAGTTTCACAGCTTAGCTTGGTTCCTATATAGCATCAAGACCACCAAGTTCAAAGGCCAACGCCGCTGAGCTCACATCCCAGGAACCCTGGCCTCTAAGGGCTTTCCTGATGGGCAGGTAGCAGCATCAGAACTGGAATCCTGCCTCCAAGCTTGCCATGGCCTCAGCTCCCAGGTCTGGGGAATCCCTTACCTGAGTCTAGAACTGAAAAGGACAGATGAAATCGACCAAAACCCTGAGCTTACTTCTTAGGAGTCATAGAATCTTAAGGGAGAAGGGAAGGTAACCCTTCATCGCTCACCCCCTCATACCCATGCTTTGGGTGAACAAAATCTTCACCCCATAGATACTTCTGGAAAAAGAGAGTGACACTGTCCTATTCTGCAGCCTATTCAGCTGTGAGGCCAATGGAAAGAGGTGCCTCATACCCACAGAGAAAGGGAAATAGAAGATGTCTTCTTCCAGCAGGGGGTCTCTGCTGTCTCCCACATGGTTGCTCCTATTTTGGGTGATCTGGGCATGCCCAAAGCCCAGCTACATAAGTTTCTAGCTTCTAAAGAAGTACAAGTGAAGGGGGCACTCTTGTGCTCTGGGACAAAATCCCAGTTACTCCACCCTAGTTATAATTTTTCAAAATCAACACTAATAGAGGCCGCATGGTGTGACTGAAAAACCCAGAAACCCAGCTTTTAGTCCTGGCTGTAATGTGTGGATTAAGCAGTGGACTCTTCAGGCCTCATTTGCACAGTCAGGGGGTTGGCCTAGATGATCAGATCCTCAGTTTGGCCACAGACAAGCCACAGGACCTTGGTTGAGCCTCACTTTTCTTCTCGGTAAGGCAGCTCTGACACCCTCTACTTCCTGTAGGATGCTGAGCTCCACAACCACAGCCATTTTCAGTTGGCTTCAGCCCAAGGAGGTATTTTTGTTCATTTTAAGAGAAAAGAGGGACTGAGGAGTTCTTCAGGGGCCCAGCTTGAAATGCCCTTGCAGTGATAATGGGCTGGTCCCAGGAGCCATGATTGTTTTTGCCTTTTCTTAGACTCTCAGCTCCAAAAAGGAACAGAAGGAAGCAGTGTTGGAGTATAACATGTACATGTTTGTTGGGGAAGGGTGTGAGGGGAGAGAAGAAAGCTGATCCCTGTAGAATCAGATCAGCCCAGGTGCTCCAAATCCAACAGCAGCTTCACTTTGCCGGCTCAGAGCAAGGAACTCATTATTTTCCAGCCAGACGATCTCTTAAAGGCCTTCTCTCCTGAAAGGCAAGCCAGGTCTCCCCTCCCCACGCTGCTAAGCCCTTTGGTGAACAGGCTCTTCCTTTTGCTTCCCTTCTGCTCCCTTGGCAGGCAGCTTCAAGGGGCACAGGATGGGGGCAGGGGGAAGGGATGGGAGGATGGAATTTCCAGCCACTTTTTTCTAGGGTGGCCGGGAATTATAAAGGCTACCGTCTGGATAGTAGTGTAGTGGATAGAGTTCTGGACCTGAAGTTAAGAAGATTCATCTTCCTCAGTTCAAATCCAGTCTCAGATACTTATTAGCTCTGTGATACTGGGCAAGTCATTTAACACTGTTTGCCTCAGTTTCCTCAATTATAAAAATGAGCTGGAGAAGGAAATGCGTACCACTCCAGTATCTTTGCCAACAAAACCCCAAATGGGGTCATGAAGAGTTGGACACGAGTGAACCACAACAACCTTCTGGATGGGCCTCACTTTACAATGACTAATCTTGAGTCTAAGTGGTCAGTGCAGTCTGTGATTAGGAAAAGAGGCTTCATTTCACCGGGGTTCAGTGGGTACCTCCAAGTTCAATCAAAGGCCAATCAGGGATCATCATCATCCTTTACAGGAGTGTAAAGCCTTCATCTTTTTGTATTCATTATCTCATTCATCCCATAGGGTCACAGGTTCTAGAGCAAGAAGGGTCTTTAGAGAACATATGGATAAGTCACTTCCTCTGAGTTGGCAGTGCAGCTTAGCAGAAGGCACACTGGATTTAAGGTGAAGGGATGTGGGTTAGAGATAGGTTCTCCCACTGACTAGGCAAGTCACGACTTCTCTGGGTCCTGGCTTCTTCCTTTGTAGAATGAGGGAGTCGGATTAAGGGATCCCCTAAGGTTCCTTCTGGCTCTAAAGTCTCTAGTCCTATAACCCCAAATCCAGTGCTCTTTCCACTATCATGCTGCGGTGACCCTTTGTGGTAAACAGGAAATGGGTCATTGTCCTAATTTACAGATAAGGAAATTTGGGTCCTGAAAGGTTTGGCAACATCCCAGGTCACACAGCTAGAGAGGAGAGGGAGATAACCTTTTCCCCTGACAGAAAATTGTTAATAGAATTGTTAATATAATAACAGAAATTATTAATACCATGTATAATATGGACTGCCACTCCTTTAAATGATCCTTGTAATGTCAGAATTTCAGTAATGTCCTTACATTCCTACTCTTAAGATATTTACTCTTGATTAGGTTGAGCTGAAACACACTGTTGGTCCCCTCACCCAGGGATTTTGCCTTGTTGGGGGACCTCAAGCTGGATCTCAGCTTCTAATATCCTTGCCCCTGTCTGTTGGGATTTATGGCATGAAGGGCAAAACAGGCAGAAGGAAGTGGCTTTCATGCCCAGGATCACTGGGGTCTCATGACCAGGCCTTGCTCCCTCATACTACTTCCTCCCCATCTCTTCCTAAAGTTTAAGAAGCTTTTGCAAGGGTATTGGAGTTGGGAAATGCACTGGACGTCCCCCAGGGTGGCAGGTTTGCTACCCTGTTATCCCAATTAAAGATGCTTCATTCCTCAACTCATGACTTTGATTTATTTCAAGACTTGGCATCCCATACCCAGAAGGTTCAGGATTAGAAAGCCTAGAACCTAGCAGGAAGAGAATATAAATATGTTCATTTAAAATTTTTAAATTTGATCTTTAAAAAGAAGAAGGCCTAGAAGAGTGAATGTAGTTTTCACGAAGAAATTTAGCCTAGGGTTTACAACCAAGTTGGTTACCCAAACAGGAGCTATATTTACTTCAGCAAACCCCTGAAGTTTGCACCAGACCATATAAAGCTCAAGAAATCCAATAAGGAACTGTGCACAGTAAGTGACTTCTTCCATCCCAGAACAGCACAACAGGTGAAACAGAAGCCCAAGGGACAATAGGACATCCCCCTCACCCCTCTCCCCCCACCTCACCATACTGTCTTAGGGTAGCCTTCCACAGCAACAGAGGACTTCCAGGAACATGTGTAGTGTGCTAGGCTCTGTATCCAGAGGCAAGGAGAGTGGAGGACTTCCCTGAGAAATCCCTGAGGTGGTCTGAAAGCCCCAAGGTGGGAACCTTGAAATGCCCAGGAGTAGCACTGGGCAATGGAAGCAATCCTGGCTCACATTCCAGAGAAGTTAGACTGGGATACCCCAGGCCCAAGGGCTCTGAGGTCTCTAGCACTCTGAAATGCCAGAAGATCCAGAGATCTGCTAGAGATCCAGCACTGTGAGCCTCGAAAATCCATGGGATGTCTAACCTCCAAAAGGTGGAGGTCAGAGCAGAAACCCAGAGGCCCCAGGGCAAGAACAAGCAAGGCCAACCACCTCATCCCAAAGCCCCACAGGGAAGGAAACCAAGCCCCAACCCAAAGCCCCAGTGCAGAAGCAAAAGCTGGGAGGATGTGTAAATCAAAGAACATAACTGACTGGCACCAAAAATTATTGCAAATTTAAAGAGCCCCAAAAGAAGGAGAAAGTGACTCCATAACAATAAGTGGAGATTCAAAGGGATATACATATATATATATATATATATGTATATATATATATATATATTCCACTAGAACTAAATAAATACCTAAAAGAGATGAAGCAAGAGATTTTTAAAAAAGAAATAAAAATTCTGGAGGAAAGAATTGGAAGGAAAGTAAATAGCTTAGAAGAGAAAGTGGTAAACCTTGCCCAAGAAATGGACTCCCTGAAAACTAGGATTAATCAACAGAAATCCATGACTCCATGAGACAATAAGTACTAGAACAAAATCAAAAGATTGAAGAACTAGAAGAAATTGTATGATATCTGATATCACAATTTACCTGGAAAATTAGCCAAGAGGTAATTCAAGAAAAAGCCTGAACACTCAGGCTGTATTTCTTTTTTTTTCCTCTCTCTCTTTTCTTTTAGTTTTTTAAGTTGTTTTTTTTTTTTAGTTTTTAATAGTATTTTTTCCAATTATATGTAAAGACAATTTTTAACATTCATTTTTAATAAACTTTTGAGTTTCAAATTTTCTCCCTCCTTCCCTTTCCTCCCCCCTCCCTAAGATGGTAAGCAATTTGATATAGGGTATATATGTGCAATCATGTAAAACTTACTTCCATATTAGTCATGTTGTAAAAGAAGAAATGGTCTACAAAAAATTGCAGTTTGCAAAAGGAAAAAAGCAACAAAAAAATAAAGTGAAAATAGTATGCTTCAATCTGCATTCAGACTCCATTAGTTCTTCCTCTGGATGTGAATGAGTCTTTTGGAATTCTCTTGGATCACTGTATTGTTGAGAAGAACTAAGTCAATTATAGTTATCATCACACAATGTTGCTTTTACCATGTACAATGTTCTCTTGCTTTTGCACACTTCACTTTGCTTCAGTTCATATAAATCTTTGCAGGCTTTTCTGAAATCTGTTAGGCTATATTTCAAATGGAAATTGCCCATATCTATTAGAACCAGAGGACAAAGTAAGCACAGAAAGAATCCACTAAACACCTCCTTAAAGAAATCCCAAATGGAAAAGACCCAAGGATGCCATAACCAAAATCTAGTGATCTCGCATCAAAAGAAAAATTGTGTAAGCATTCAGAAAGAAGCAATTCAAAGGAAAAGGAAAAGATCTCAATCAGGATCACACAAGATTTGGTAGCTTCTATTAAAAGAAATCTTGGAATACAATATTCCAAAAGGCAAAAAATATAGGTTTGCAACCAAGAATAACTTAGCCAGCAAAGTTGAGTATAATCTGGTTGGGAGAGTGGCAAGGATAGATTTTTAAGGGAAGAAAGGACTTTCAAGCATTTCTAATAAAAAGACCCAGGCTGAATAGGAACTTTGAAATACTTGGCAAGAGTCAACCTAAAAAGGGAACAGGAAGCCACAAAAGACTCATGAGCAAGAGAGGGACACAGAGAAAGCTGTGCTTTAAAAAGAGTGAGCATTATCCCATTCCCTTTCTGAGGAACGTCCTGAGCATGAAATTTCCTTCACCTCTTGAGAGGAAAAAAAAGTTGTAAACTTCTAGGTTCACGACAGGTACCTCCCTAGGCCCCAGCTTTATTGACAAGATGCCAGATCTTGCCTATCTATCTCAATCAGTCAGTCAGTCAGTCAATAAGCATTTATTAAGTGCCTACTGTTCCAGGCACTGTGCTAAACACTGGGTACGCAAAGAAATGCAAAAGGCAGTCCCTGATCTCAAGGAGGTCATACAGTGCAATGGAGGAGAAAACTAATAACCACATACAAACAAGTTATACACAGAATAAATTGCAGATAACCAAGAGAGGGAAGGCATCAACATTAAGGCAGATCAGGAAAGGTTTCTTGTAGAACATGACATTTTAGCTGGGACTTTAAGGAAGCCAGGGAAGCTAGGAGGTGGAGAGAAGAACAGAGAGATCACCAGGGATGGGGACAGTCGGTGAAAATGCCCAGGGTCAGGAGATGTCAAAAGATGGAGTGTCTTATGCAAGGAGCAACATCTCTTGCGTATGACCCCTTGTCTCCATCCACCCAGCTACCACCTTAGTTCAGCCCCTTATCACTTCTAGCCTAGTATATTATAATAACCTCCCAACCTTGTTTGTCTATCCCCACTATAGTCGTCATACACACTGCCACCAACACCATTTTCTGTAAGCCCAGATTTGACCACATGATTCCTTTACTCAACCAACTGTAGTCATTTCCTATTACCTTCAGGATTAAATAGAAACTCCTCTGCTCAGCTTTTAAAACCCTTCCCAACCCATCTTTCCCCTCCCTCACTCTACTATCCAGCCAAACTGGCCTTCCCTCTGTTCCTCACACATAATACTCCATCTCCCATCTCCGTCTCTTTCCACTGACCATCCCGCATGCCTGAAATGCACTTCCTCCTTACCTCAACTAACAGAGTCTTTCTCTTCCTTTAAGCTCAGGCACCATCTTTTGCATGAAACCTTTCCTAATATCCCTAACTGGTACTTCCTCCCAAACTACCTTACTTTGTACATGTTTATATTTAATAACTGTATATTTATGCTATGTATATCTTTCTATGTAATTGTTGTCTCTCCCATCTGAATGTAAGCTCATCAAAAGCAGAAATTGTTTATTTCTTTGTACTTGTATCCCCAGTGCTACCGTAATGACTGGCATATAATATTGCTGTTGTTCAGTCATTTCAGTCATGTTCAACTCTTTGTGACTCCATTTGGGGTTTTCTTGGCAAAGATACTAGAGTGATTTTCCTTTTCCTTCTTCAGCTCATTTTACAGATGAGGAAACTGAGGCAAACAGGGTTAAATGACTTGTCCAGGGTCACACAGCTAGTGAGTGTCTGAGGCTGGATTTGAACTCAGGTCTTCCTGACTCCATGCCATGCGCTCTATCTACTGCACCACCTAGCTGTCCAGGATATCTGGCTTCAAATCCCACTTCAGATCTAGCCTACATCTTCAGATTTAGCCTACATTAATAGCTGAGAAGTTTACTCTGAAACTGTCATGGTTTCATGATATGTAATAGAATATTTTTTTTCTTTCCTCGGGTAAAAATCTCTGCCTACTGGTAGGCTATCAGTAGAAACCAGAGCCATGCAACACTGGTCTCATTCTGTCTCAGTGACTATGAATTCTCCGCCAACATCTTACCTGCTCCTGTCACTGTCAGACCCCAGTGGCTTCAGTGACTGGAGTGATTTCTGCTGAATCTGTTTTCTGTTTTACAGAAGAATATTCCACCAAGAGAATCCCCATACTCCCAAAATACTTTCCAGGTTTATGCCCTGCAAAAAGACTTGGAAATGAAACATTTCTTTCTCACAATTGACATTCAAGGCCTTAGAGAATCCAGAAATGGCATGCGTAACGGGAAGGGAGGCCTTGCCCAAACTCAGTGGACCCATTCTCATGAGACCCCGGCAATTAGATGACTGCAGTTGTACAAGGAGTCAAAACAAAGATTTTCTTTCCTCATTGGACAGCCTTTTATTATTCAAATGTTAAAGGAGAAGAAGCACTGTTCTCAGAGTGGTCACTCCAAGTGCCATGCCTTACAGAGGAGAAGAGAGATGGGAGAGTCATACTTCAGACATTGCACAGTTACTCCAGGTGGCTGCTGATGAAAAGGAGAAGCTTCTGTAATCTAGGACAAAAGAAGCTTGGGGATTGATGGACACCATCAGCCCAAAGTGATCACATCAACCCCAGCCTCACCAGCACAGCAAATCTCTGAGCACAACTCCTTCTCCCATCCTCAGGATGCCCTTTCTCTCTTCAAGGCTGCCGTTGATATTCATTGTAACCTGAAGGAAATTGGACTGGGAATGACTAGATGGCCTTGAGTAAGTTACTTCCTCCCCCCCCCCCCATTGCCTCAGTTTTATTATTTATTCTGTGATCTGTGGTCTAAGGCCTTTTCCAGCTCTGACATCCTTTTTCCTAGGGTCCTTTCCTATCTCTGACATTCTATGTTCCAATAGCCCTTCAAATTGTGACATTTTGTGTTGTAGGCTCTCAGAAAACTTCCAGTTCTAGAATTATGTATTCTAACATTGTATTCTTCCTTCCAGGGCACTAGGGGAATGAAGGGACCACGCTGCCCTCCTTTAAACAGCTTATAACTTCCAAAGAGCCATGGTCCAGGAAATAGAGTAGTTCTTTTTTTTAAATTTTAACCCACATTTTATATTCACTCATCTGGAGAATTACTCAAGGCTAGGATTTTTCTAAGTGAAAGGAAGATCACATATTTTGACCCAAAAAAATCAAGAGGACCTGTGCCTCCCTCTAGCCCCAAAAGTTCTTCCAAATCCCCTGGAATAAAGATAACAATAACAATAGCTCATGTTTCTATAGCTGCTTTAATGTTGGTAAATGTTTTGCATTTGATCCTCAGAAAAAGCCTATGAGATAAGTGATATTATCTCCACTTTATAGATGAAGAAACCAAGTCAGGATATTTAAGTAACTTGCCCAGGGTCACATACTATAGACTATAGAGTTGGTGCCTAAGCTAGATTTGAACCCAGGTCTTCTTCCTGCCTCCAAATCCAGGACCCTATCCGCTACCATAGGCTGCCTCTCTAAATTGAAGGCTTTATCAAGCCAGCTTAGCTGATGCTAAACTCCTTCCTGTTAAACAAGGCCCTGGCACATGTTTTGTAAATTAGCCACTTAGAAACAGAGCCTAAATTGCCATGGGTTACATCACTGGGTTTAATATTCCATAATTCTACGAATCTGTGATTCCAGTTATATACAGAAATGGTACCTGGAAAGTAAGGAGACCTGAGGGGAGAGAACACAGATTGATTTTCTCTGGGTCGTACACCTACCTGACAACAAGACATACCCACCTTTGCTGATATTCTATCTGGCATTTGCCATAAGCAGTTATATTTTGGGGCAGCTAGGTGGCACAGTGAGTAGAGTACCAGGTCTGGAGTCAGGAAGATTCATCTTCCTGAGTTCAAATTTGGCCTCAGAAACTTACTATCTGTGTGACCCTGGGCAAGTCACTTACCCTTGTTCGCCTCAGTTTCCTCATCTGTAAAATGAGCTGGAGAAATAAACAGCAAACCACTCTAGTATCTCTGCCAAGAAAACCCCAAACAGGGTCACAAAGAGTCAGAAACATCTGAACAACAACATTATATTTGGGGAGATGGGAAAAAACCCATGATAGGTCTGCAAGTTAGCTGTTTTTATCCATTTATAAGTTGCTATGGCCAAAAAATCATCACCTGGTGCCTCCTAGCACTCATATACACGCACCTTCTATTAGTGAGCCTCCCTACATTCAGCTGGGCTGGTGCCTAGACAACAGTCACACAGCCTGTTGCTAGATCCATATTAACAGCTCACATTCATACGATGCCTCACAACAAACCTCTGAGTCAGGCAGTGCATCTTATCATCATGCTCATTTTATAGATGAGGAAACTGAGGCCCAGAGAAGGGAAGTGACTTGCCCAAGGTCACACAGCTAGTAAGCATCAGAACCAGAAGCTGAACCCAGGACATCCACCCCTAAAGGTCCAGTACTTGTTCCATTACATCATGCTTCTTTCCAGCCTGAGAGAAACAACTAGAGCTCATGCTCCACTGGTGCAGCTTTCGAGAGCCCAGGATTACCTCCACACCACAACGAGGCACCAGAGTAGGATGTGAATCTGTGTAATAACATGTTGCAGCCTAAGAGTTTGAGTTTTATATATATAGATACACATGCATATATATATACATATATATATATATATATATATATATTCACATACTCGTACACATGCCCAGAGTCCCTGTAATTTGTTTAAAGAGCTGACCCTTTGTTTGCTCTCCCTCTTTGGCCCAGCACCCATGTGAGTCAATCCTGCCCTGTCATCTCTCCCAGAAGGCTATATGTAGTGGGTTGTGTTGACAAGGCGTCCTGCATGCCAGACAAGCAGGGTAATTATCCTCCCTGCTCGCTAGAGCCAGTCCTGGCAACATGGGAAAGGAGAAGTTTACCTTCAGCATCCTCCGCTCTGCCATCCTGTCCTGCCCTTCACAGCGCTCAGAGTTCTTAGGCTGCTTTTTGGCCACATAAGGAAAGCTGGGAAAGAAAGTTTTCAACAGTCCAAATTTAGCAATCGTACAATGTACAGTGATTTCACAAATGTCATCTTGTTTGATCTTTATAAGGGGCCCTAGGAGGCAGGTGGGGGAGGGATTATCTTCATTTTATAGAAAAGGAAGAGGAAGTTGTGGAGAGAGATAGATTCCAAGTCAGAGAACTTGGGTTCATATTCAGTCTCTGTCATTTACTGCTTGTGTGACCTTGGAAAAGTCACTAGTCTCTGGGCCTCCGTTTCCTCATTTGTAAAATGAGATTAGACTAGATGACTTAGAAAGTCCCTTCTAGGGGCAGCTAGGTGGCGCAGCAGATAGAGCACTGGCCCTGAAGTCAGGAGGACCTGAGTTCAAATCCAACCTCAGACCAAACACTTGACACTAGCTGAGTGACACTGGGCAAGTCACTTAACCCCAACTGCCTAAAAAAAAAGTCTCTTCTAGTTCTAAACCCTATCATCCTATTACTCATCCAAGGTCACACAGCTAGTATGTATCAGAAAACCAATCCACCATTTTTTCTAGTATACCATCCTGCCTATAACAATTATAATAATTCATATTAATACAATGCTTTAAGGTTTACAAAGCACTTTCTTCACAACAACACTATGAAGCAAGTAATAAAGTATTATTATTATTATTACAACCAAACCTATAATTTCACTGGCCTAGGAAACTTCCTGACAAAGAAATTCTCTCTATTAAAGCCTACTGGCACCTGCTCTGATACTTAGAGCTTTAGACATTTGCCTGGGCTAGTAGGCAGGCAAGAGATTTACCAGGGGCACACAGTAGGTGTCAAGGGCAGAATCTGAAGCCAGGTCTTCCTGACTGAGAGTAGCTGTCTATCCACCATACCACAGCTGTCTCCTAAAAGCACCACTCACTCCAAAATGAGAAAGCTGGAGTAGATCAGTGATCCTCAAAGGGAGTGCCCTCTCTAGGTGTATCTGGAATTAGAAGGAACTCGTGATTGGGAATCACATGTGCATGTGTGTGAGTCTCTCTCAGCACTCCATGGTGTATGCCTTGATTCCTCACAACCAAAAAAATAGTCCTGTCCACAGCGTTAGAAAGAAAAACAACTTTGAAAGACTTCAGAACTCTGATTGATGCAATGTGGCAAACCAGGATTCCAGACGGCTGAAGCTGAAACTTTCTCTGACCTCCTGACAGAGTGGATGGGCTCCAAATGTACAACGAGATACATTGTTTTGGACGAGGCCATCGTGGGAATTTGTTTCACTTTACTCTGCAGATTCGTTAGTAAGGTTTTGTTTTTCTATGTTGCTATTGTTCAATGGTGGAGGAAAGAGGGGGAGAAGGAGTGGGAAGGAGAGAAAATAAACACCTGAAGTGAAAAAAATATTAAAATTAAATATTAACAAATAATTAGAAGCAAACAGCCCTGTGAGCAAAAGAAAAAAGTCTGAAAACTATGGGACTAGATTATTTCTAAAGTCTCCTCCATTTCTAAATCCTATGAGCCCCATTTTTAAAGATAAGGAAATAGAAATTCAGAGAATTCAGTGATTTGTCCATGGTCACGTAGCTAAGAAGCATGAGAGCTGGGCTTTGAACTTAGGTCATAATGATAGCTGGCATTCACATAGCTTTGCAAAGCACCTTACAGATATGATCTCGTTTTATCCTCACAACAATCCCAGGAGACAGGTGCTATTAATATGCCCATTATACAGATGAGCAAACTGAGGCACAGAGCAGTTTGAGTGATTTGCCCAGGATCATACAGTTAATAACTGTCAGAGACTGAATTTGAACTCAGGACTTCCTTTATTCTAGTCCAAGACTCTATCCAAAGAGTCACCTTGCTACCTCAGGTCTGCTGACTCTGAGTTCAGTACATATTTCATGTTGCATCATATACACAGGTTAGGGGTAACTACGAAATGGTGGGCCTAGTTTCCATAAATCACCCCGAAGAATCCATCTTTTTACTTCACAGCCTCTCGTGGACATGTGCACAGTAGAGATGGCAGCTAAGCAGTATATGGACCATAATAGTGCCTGTCAATAGTCCTCAAAGCCCCCTGCCAGCTTGAATATTCTAGGATTCTGCATAGATTGAACCTTTGGCACCCCAACAGGAGAAAGTGAGGCTGTTGAAAAAAATAACAACAGAATCTTCAAGCCACAAGATTTCATTGTGTACTGATAATGTCACGTTATCTTTCTGACCAGGAACAAGCAATTCCAGGGCTATTAGAGCCATGGTGCACCAGAGCCTAGTATCAGGACACATAATTAGTAGAACACAAGCCTTAGTTCTTGGGGGCCTGAGACCAGGGCATCTAGCAATAGCAGCTTGATTTGACTGGAACCCAAATAGAGAGCTATTTTAAGGATATCTGACGGTCTTAGTGTCCTTAGCCTTCTGAGAGCAATTAGAAACGTACTCTTCAAACTGATAAAAAGGAAAACATTGTAGATGAAATTCTCCCCTTCTGGCTTCTCTCTGTACTCTAGGATCTGAAGGGCCCCATACTGGATCCCAGCCAGAGCAGTGCCAAAAATAACAAGGGAAGGAGTTCCTGCCTCCTCCAGACTCATGTGAATTCCTTAGCAGATGCTGCCTGCTCTTCACTCCGTGGCTGACTCCTGTCTATTCCTGCATCTCCCTGATGGGGACTGATCCTGGGTCCAGACCAACTCTGAAGAGACAGGAAAACAAGATTGTGAGAGGTTTGAGTGGAACCTGATGAAGCCCACTTTCCCATTTGTTTTCCCAGGTGTTCCTTGGAAAAGATCCCTCCCACCTTTCCCCCAACCCCCACAGTATGGATCATGGAGGCTGGTGGTCTAGAGGCCCTAAGTTTTAGGGGCCTCCAGGTGGTGGTAAGCACAGGAATTGAGTTATACAGTGAATCAGGGTAAGGGGTGGGGAGTGATAGAAGTGGCTTGATCAGTGGGTGCTAAAAAAATGAATATTAGTCTGTCATACATCAACTGGCTCATGATGAACTACCCTATACCCTCCACCACCACCCCCAACTACCACCATCACCAAGACAACAGGGGCAAGTGAAGACTGACTTCTATTGACAACACCACCTGTCCCCTTCCGTAAACATCCCTTAAATCATATTCATTTCAACAATTATTGATGCTCACATGTGTGAGACCATGTGTTAGGCACAGGAGAGGAATTAAAAAATGAACAGGGAGGCAGCATGGCGCAGTGCATGAAAGGGCCTGGGCTCAAATCTTGCTTCTGTCATTACCTGTATGATTTTGGGCAAATCATTTAATCTCTCCAGGACCTGGTTGCCTAATCTGTAAAGTAAGAGCCCTAGACGACCTCTAAGGTTCATTCCAGCTCTAAATTTATGTTTACTTGATCCTACAAGAAAGACCTAGCTAATGTCTTCCCCCAAGGAGTTCAGGGTAGAGGACAAGAGATAAGCCATGTACCCGAATAACTGTACCATAAAGAAAAATGCAGTAAGAGCGCAAGAAAGAATGTGGTCAGAATAAGGAGGAGTCATTCTCTTGCCCTCACCCTTCTCCTCCCTTTTCCCTCTCACCCCCGCCACCTCCTCCTCCTTGTTTGTCAGGTCAGGGTGAACTCAGCAAGACACCATCCATTCTTGTTTCTTTTCCTTCCAGAAAAAAGTCTCCTGGGGCCATGAGTCAAGCTCACTCAGAAGACTGAGATGGGGGTGGGGAACAATGAGGAAATATGGGAGGCTCCCTCTCCTCCCTGGATCCTGAGCAGAGTCCTCTGAAGCTCATCTATCATGGTAGGAAGAATAAATTTGAGGTGATTTTGTCCACCAAGGAACTACCTGGAGTTCCTTTTCCACCCCATTCATACCAGCCCTTGGGAACGAGGGGTATTGGCTGAGGGCTCAATCTCCAAGGACTAGCAGCCCCGTGTTGGCCCAGTTGAGGGCAAGACAACCAATTCCTTCCATACAGCCACTGGGCATGGTTTCCGATCTCAAGGAATCATCAGTGAAATCACTGTCAGCCCCCTCCCCAGTGCCTAGAGCATAAATTCCACACTCCTTAACCTGGCCTTCAAGTCCCTACATGATTATGGCATCAGAGCTAGTGTGAGCTAGCCCTATCACACTTTTCCAGATTGATCTCCTGCTGATCTGGTACAAGAATCCTTTATTCTAGCCTAAACAGTACACTCACCTCTCCC
This sequence comes from Vombatus ursinus, assembly GCF_900497805.2. Classification (NCBI taxonomy): domain Eukaryota; kingdom Metazoa; phylum Chordata; class Mammalia; order Diprotodontia; family Vombatidae; genus Vombatus; species Vombatus ursinus. The sequence continues at coordinate 13,008,049 of NW_020954571.1, read as the reverse complement.
CAGCTATATCGTACCCTCTTATTCTTAAAGATAAATATGACACAGACATGGTATTTTGGTGGCTTCTGGAAGCAGCAAGATATGGTGAAAAGAGCAATGAGTCAAAAGACCCAGTTTAGAGCAAAATCATCACTCTCCTATTTCCTTATCTCGAGCAAGTAATTCAATCTCTCTGGGCCCATTATCACCAACTATGAAATTAGTTGTTTGAATTAGATGATCTCAAAGGTTCCTTCCAATGTCAAATTCAATAAAATATGTGTACCTAGCTGTTCTAGGCACTGGTGATATGGAGATGGAAAATGGCAACTGAACCTATCCTCCAAAAGAATCATTCTACTGGCCTGGAAGAGAAGGGAGAGGTATGGTAGACTGTACAAATAAACAGAAGTAGAAACTAGTAGGATCAAAGGAGAGATTCAAAGGGCTCTAGGGAAACTTGAAGAAGAAGAAGAAACCACTTCCAGGTGGAAGATCTGAGATGGCTGCAGGAAGGAGGTGGCATCTAAGCAGAATCTTGAAGGAAAAGGCTTTCAGTAGGTAGAGATAAGGAAAGAGTATATTCAGACAATGATCTGCAAGGATGCACAAAGGTGAGAGGCAGCAGGGCAAGATTACTGGACAGCGAGCAGTTAAGTGTGGCTAGAATGAATGCATAAAGGAGAATAATGTGAAAAGAGTACATTAGAGTCAGATTGCAGAGGTTTTTAAAATCAGACTAAGGAGTTTGTATGTTATCCTATAGTACATAGAGAACCACTGGAGGTTTTAAGCAGGACAATTGCCTAGTCACACATATGCAATAGGAAGATAATTTTGGCAGTCATGTGAAGAATAGACATTTTTCATCCAGCTGGTCTTTCCTGTGTGGATGGTCAGGCTAAATTCTTTTGAGTGGCTATGGATTTCTTCCAGGAGGCTCTGAAATGTTCTAGGACTTGATACCTTCAGCATGATGTCATCCACAAACTGGAGCATCTGGAAGACCTCACAGGGAATCCTTCTTCAACTTGCACTTTGCCCTTAAGCTCTTGCAACACAGTTGCAAATACATCTGGCAAGCACGTGTGTCTATCTACCTTATCCCTCCCCTGATGTTTATGATCAGAGGGTCATTGAATTAAGTTATTTCTGTTGTTATATTTTTGAGGAATCTTGAATGTTTTTATATATGAATGGGAGATGTCATGTCAGAAAGATGAGTCTTTAAAATATACTTTGCACTATAGAAACAAATGTTTTCTCACAGTGAACCAACTCTAAGTACAGTGGGATACTCTGTTCTTTGCATCCTTTAGTCAATTGTCAACTGGTAAAAATGTGGTATGCTATAGACCATCACTTGAGAAAAGCTGCCTGAGCCCTACTACTCCTCTCAGCTTGGGTGTGAACAGATGGCAGAAGATTGTCAATAAGAAATTTCAAAGATGAACAGGAGTGAAAGTCATTACCAAGAAAAAGTATGATAGGAAAATTCCTTCCCCATTACTTTAAATAGCTTCGATTTCTTGTGCCTCAATCTACTCAGTTTCCACGACCTACTCCTCCAATTTATCTCAGCCACACATAAACATCGTCATACCCTTAATCTCGTCATTACGCACAAATATTCTATTTCCATGTTCGTTATAGGAAGAGGGAAAGGAGGAAGCATTTTTATAGTGCCTACATGCCAGGCACTGTGCTAAATGCATTTTATAAATATTGTCTCATTTGATCCTCAAAACCAACCCTGTGATATAGATGCTATTATCATCCCCATTTTACAGTTGAGGAAATTGTGGCAGGCAGAGGTTAAGTGACATGCCCAGGGTCATATAGCTAGTAAGTACCTGAGGCTGGATTTGAACTTAGGCCTTCTCTGAATAGGAGGCCACAGTCCTCTCCACTGTGCCACTAGCTGCCCTATCCCTGAAATTCCTTTATCTGATCATAATCTCCTATCATTCCATTTTATGATGGAATATTTTATGATGCCTCGCCCCATTTTTTGTACTCCCCATGACCTCTAATATCCCCATCCTTCAGTTCTTTTCTAGCCTATCACTTTACACTGTCTATACTCTCCTCCTCTTTGTGAATAACTCACTTGGATTCCATGCCCCCTTGTCCTACTGCTGAACCCCAGCTCTAGATTTCTCCCATCATCCAACCCTCTCCTTCACTCCAAGTCACATGCTGCTGAATGGTGTTGGAGGAAATCATAAAGCTGATGATTTAGTCATCCATAAACTTATATTATCTAGGCCCTCACCATAGATGACATAGCTTCTCCTCCCTGATTAATTCATGGTTCCCCTTTCCAAACCTATTTGTCTCTCTTCAGACCTCCTGTCACTCTCTTGCCTCACACTTCACCAAAAAATTTGAGACCCTTCGCTGAGAGCTTCCTCTTCTCCCCTCTCCCTTATCTGATACCACTCAAACATCTTCTCCAACTATCTCCTTGTTCACCCCCCCACACACACACTATCATCCACTCTCTCTTATCTCCAATCTTCCCTCACTCCTGCCTGCTTTCCTACTGCCTATAAACACACTCCTGTCTCTCCGTCCTTAAAAAACCTTCACCTGATCCTACCGTTCCTGCTGGGTACCGTCCTATATCTCCTCTCCCCTTCTCAGCTAAGCTCCATGAGAAAACCATCTACACTGGTGTTTCTACTTCCTCTTTCCTTACTGGATTCTATTCCCTCTGCAGTTTCGCTTCCGATCTCATCATTGAACTGAAACTTCTCTCTCCAAAGTTAATACCGAGCTCTTACTTGTCAGAACCAATGACCTTTTGTCCTCAGTTCTCATCCTTCTTGATTTTCTGCAGCCTTTGACACTGTTGATAATAATAGCTAGTTTTTATATAGTGTTTACTATGTGCCAAGCACCATGCTACATGCTTTACAATTATCATCTTATTTGATCCTCACAATAACCCTGAAAGGCAGGTACCATTATTGCCCTCATTTTACAGATAAGGAAACAGAGATAAACAGTGGTTAAGTGACTTGCCCAGGGTCACAGAGCCAGGAAGTATCTTAGGCCAGATTTGAACTCAGATTTTCCTGACTCCAGGCCCAGCATTCTATCCATGGAGCCACCTTGCTACTATCTTTTCCTCTTGGATACTGTCTCCTCTCTAGATTTTCATGTTACTACTCTCTCTCTCCTGGTTCTCCTATCTATCTGACTGCTCATTCTCAGTCTGCTTTGCTGGGTTTTTATTGATGCTATACCCATGACTGATACATGTCTCCCAAAGCTCTGCCTTGGGCTCTTTTCTCTCTACTCTCTAACTAGGTGATGCCATCAGCTTCCACAAGTTCAATTCTCATCTCCATGCAGAAGATTCTAGGGTCTATATATCCAGCCAGAGTCCATCTCCTGATGTCCCACATTATCAGCTTCCCTCTTGGATATCTCAAATCCAATGTCCTGGAGCCATCTCAAATTTACCAATCCAAAACAGAACACATCATCTTCTCCTCCCAACCCTCCTCACTTCCTAACTTCTTTATTACAGTCATTGTTTGGGCCCTGGTGGGCTCAGAGTGAAAGTAAATAGCAATTTTTTCTGTTTTGGCCAGAAATCCTGAGGATCTTCCCCTCCCAGATTGATTTTTTTTTGGACTGTGTTAAAAAGGCCTTTCTCTGCCTCATTTCTCACCTAGCCTCTGATTGGGGGTTGCCTCAGTCAAACTGAGTTCTGGGAAAGACCGCAGCTTAAGCAGGCCAAGGTCTTCCCCTGCATCCAGGGCTATCTCTAGTAGTCCTGATCTATATCTCACCACTCGACCCAGATGGCTCTGGAAGAGAAAGCTGGTGACTTTGCACAGCCCTCCCTCACTTCAATCCAATTCATTTGCGTGTCATGGCATCACCTCCCTGATGTCATGGTCCTCTTCAAGAACAGAGGATACACAACAGCAGCAACTACTACTGTCAAGGACACCACCATCCTCTCAGTCACCCAGGTTCACAACCTGCTTCATCCTCAGCTCTTCATTCTCACACCATGCATTTGATCTATTGCCAGATCTCATTGTTTCTGTCCTCACAATATCTCTCATTTTCTCTACACTCACACAGCTACCGTCCCATTTCAGACCCTCATCTCCTCTGAAAGTGACTATTTAAATAGCCTTCTAATTGGTCTTCCTGCCCCAAGTCTCTTCCAACCTCCGCTCATCTGCTAAAGTCCCTCCCCTAACTCATTAAGTCCCAGTGGTTCTTGACCTCATGTAGGATCAAATATAAACTCCCCAGTTTGCTATTAAAAGCCCTTCACAGTGTGATCCTAGAAAACTGACAGGGCTTGGTATCAGTTTGAGCACAAAGGATAAAAAGGAATACTGGTTCTGATGTTTCAGGTGTAAGTGACTAGGGTGATAGTGGTACCATCAACAAAAATAGGAAAATTGAGAAGCCAAACAGGTTTCAAGGAGACAATTAGTTCAGTTTTGTACAAGTTGAATTTGAGGGCTGCTGACAGATGCAGGTAGAGATACAGGATTGGAATTCAGGGAAAAGTTTAGAGACTGGATATGCATACCATGCGGTCATCTAGAGTAGAGGTGCTAATGTATCTTAAAGTATAGAGGTCCTGGGGCAGCTAGGTGGCACAGTGGATAGAGTACCAGCTCTGGAGTCAGGAAAACCTGAATTCAAATCCAACCTCAGACACTTGATCACTTGATACTTACTAGCTGTGTGACTCTGGGCAAGTCACTTAACCCCAACTGCCTTGAAAAAAAAAAGTATAGAGGTCCTAGGACCGAGTTTTGAGGGCCAGCCAAACTGATGGAGCAGGAGAAGGAAGATGACCTAGTGGTGGAGACTGAGGAGATGTTGTCAGACAGGCAGGAGGAGATCCAGGAGAAAGCAGCTGATGCTAGTTCACTGGTGATCTGGGAGAGAGGGATTTCAGTGAAACCATGGAGTAAGAGTGAATGGGTAAACAAAAGAATAAATGAATGTATGCATGTTTGAAAGAATGGATGGAGGAATGGATGGATAAATGAATGACTGAATAAATAAAAAAAGCATTTATTAAATGCTATGTGCCAAGAACTATGACAAATTCTGGGGACACAAGCAGAAGTGAGGTCATTTCTGCTTTCAAGGGGGAAACAACACATAGAAAGGGTTCAGCTGCAGGGCAGATGGCAAGTCCCAGAGGTCCTTAGGGTACAGCAGGGCTGTTAGGAGTGACAGCAATGAATGAGACTACTCTCTATGGGCTGGACAGTCTGAAGGAGGGAATGATAATTTATGGCCAGGGGAATTGGGAAGGGCTAAATGGAGGAAGTGACATGTAACCTAGGCCTTGGGGGAAAATTGAATAAGAGTGGAGGAGGGCATTCCAGGAAAAGGAAATAGTATTAGCAAATGGGCAAGACTGCAAGACTATGAATAGCCCTCACTGGATTCAAGCAGGTGGAATAATTAAAGGTAAGATCGGAAGTTCTGGGATTCTTAGACCGGGAAGCTATCACTTTGGCTCAGTTTGCAATAAGCAGCACCTAAGCATGGTCAGACATTTTAAGCTGAGCACTCTGCCCCACAAGGAGAAAGGTGACCATCAGCCCTCCACAGAAAAGTGCCTAGTTGTTCTTTACATAGAAGATATGCTTAGAGAACAGAGTTCCGTGGGGGAGGCTCACCTCCACAGGAATGAATCTTCATGAGTAGTTTCCAGGATGGAGCAAGGAATGAAAACTGGGCGGGGGGGGGGGGGGAGTGGTGGTGAAGAGGGGTAATCCATATACTATATTAGACCTAGAGAGGGTTTTAGAACATAGAATGTTAACACTTAGAAGACTTTAGACATGGAATATTGGAGGTGTGCTTCAGTGGTGTACTAAATTTGGAGTCAAAGGACTTAGGTTCAAATCCCATTTACATCCTATGTAACCTTTGGCAAATCACTTAATTTCTCTTGGATTCATTTTCCTCATCTGTAAAATAAGAGTGTGGACTAGAAAGCTTCTAAAGTTACTTCTGGGCAGCTAAGTGGACAGAGTGGCAGGCCTGGAGTCAGGATGACTCATCCTCCTGAGCTCAAATCTGGCCTCAGACACTTACTAGCTTTGTGACCCTGGACAAGTCATTTACCTCTGTTTGTCTCATTTCAAGTGTAAAAGTGAGCTGGAGAAGGAAATGGCAAACCACTCCAGTGTCTTTGCCAAGAAAACCCCGAATGGGTGACTGAAATGGCTGAACAAGAATAAAAAAGCCCTTTCTAAAAGTCCCTTTTAAGTTTATAATGCTGTGGAGCCTAGAACACAGAATGTCACAGCTGGATCCCCAGAACTTAGCACAGTGCCTGGCATACTTAGTAAGTGTTTATCGACTGACTGACTGAATGGATCATATAGCTTATAGGAAATGGACCTAGAGAGGGAAGGCCACAGGGAGAAGGAGACGCAGAGCCAGGACAATAACCCGGATGTCCTTTCCTCTCCAGCACACTGTCTCTTTAGGATTCTGCCACAAGCCCTGGGAAGCAGTTTCTTGCTGAAAAGGAGAGCTGGATATCCCAATTAGCCATGCCACGCTAACGGTGACACAGTGCATTGCGGAAAACTAAATGCCATTCCTTTCAGATGAGTGCCCATAAAAACCAGAACTGCAGGAAACAGTGAGATGCAGCAACTATAAATAGCAACCAGATGCCTGCTGGGCTCCTTGATTAATCTGGGGCCAGCCCCCACCTTGGCAATGCTAGCTCTCCCAGGGCTGGAAGAGAACACAAGCAGTTGTTACTCTGGAAGGGAAGCTTATGCAGGGTGGGAGGAGAGTCCTTGCAAAGCCTCTGTGCTTGCTGCTTTATCAGAGAAAGGACAGGTTCATGGTGCTGATACCCCAAAGGCTTTGGGCTCGTGCTGGAGCTCACCTGATAGACATCCACCAAACTCCAGGTGATTTCATTCAGAATGTCTGGAACTCTTCAACCACCGGCAACAAGAGAGAGGAGGGCCCTTTCATGTGCCCTGCTCCTCCTTTGATGACAGGTCTTTAGTGGGTCTCCCTTGCCCCTCTCCAGGCTAATATACTGCCCCTCTAGCTTGACAGCCAGGGCATTCCTGGATCTGGGTCCAGCTTAACTCTGCAGTTTCCCCAAGTCATACCCATTGCTATGGTCAGGCCAGATGAAGATTCACAGCTCACATTGGGGCTGGGGGAAATAAGAGGCAAATGGCATTGGACAATCAGGATGGCAAAAAGGGCACTGACTTCCACAAGATTACAGGTGGCCCTTGCCAACACCTTTGAGACTCACCATCCTTACTGAAACCGCTCCCACCAAGTACAAGGGAACACACCAGGGACCGAGGGAGGCAAGTGGGACTCAGGCTGGTTACCGTGCAACCAGCAGTGATTCATTCCCTCCCTCTCAATCCGTAATGCAGCAGAGGGTGGATAATTTCCACCCTCAACAGGGAGACCCATTAGGGAGGCTCTAATTAAGCCTGGCACATTAGCAGGTTTGCCAACAAATGTGACGCACATCAAGGACCCCCACATCACTCAGTCTCTTCCTGGCTTTTAAAGAATGTGTTTGCATGGTGGGGGATTAATGCTTGGGGGAGAAAGGGCAGCCTGCCTATGGATTAGACTAGTTGAACTGGTTTTAAATTGACCTAGATTCTCTTCCAGGCTGCTCTTAATAGCTTCCAGTAAAATTGGGTAGTAATGCGCATAACTTTCCTATGCCCAGCCTGCTGGCACATAAAATCGGAGAATATCTGAACTGGAAGACACCATAGAACCTACAATTGAGAATGCTGAGGCCTTTAGAACAGTGAATACCAGAGGTGGAAGATCCCTTAAAAAAATTACAGCTAGAAGGGAGCTTGAAACAGACTCTAGAGGGCAAGGGCACCTTAAAAGCCATCCAGCACAATCTCCCAGCCTCTGCTGGAATCCCCTGTACAGCATCACTGACAGGTGATTCAGTCTCTACTCCAACCCTTCCAACCTCTCACAGCTGCTGGTGCCATTGCTGGGCAGGCCTGGTTATTGGAAGGGTTTTCTTTATGTTGAGGGAGAGTTGAGCCACCCTATAACTTGTTTTCCATCGGTCCTGGTCTTACCCTGTGAAGCCCCATAGAATAAATCACCTCTCTCATCTACCAGGGTGGGGCAGCCCATCCCATTCTCAGTCAGGTGGTGATGACAGGAAGCAGCTCTGGACCGCAAGCTGCCCAGCCCACTCCCAGGCCCCACCCCTAAGGGCTTTCAGAGCATCACAAGATTTCTAGCTAGAAGGACTCTTAGTGGTCACCCATTCCATGGCCCTCATTTTACAGAGAGCCAGATGGGACCACAAGATCATAGTCATAAATCAAAAGCTAGAAGGGACCTTAGAAATCATCTAATCCAACCCCTCATTTTACAGGGTGGAAAAAAATAACCTGAGTCCCAGAAAGGTTAAGCAACTTGCCATAGGCCTCACAGCAGATGCAGGTAGAATCAGAATTCAAACTCAGGGCCTCTGGTTCCAAACCCAGTACTCTTTTCCAAACACACTCAAGATCAGAGTTAGTAGGTAGTGGAGTAGGCATTAAAACCAGCCCTGCCCCCCACCTCTAGAAGCAAGGCTCTTGGGTCCATGTTGCAGCTGCCTGATGCTGTCTTCAAGTCCCATCCTGAATCATCCACTGCCCCAAAGCACCCCCCGGGGGCAGGAAGCAGCTGGCCAGAAGAGCTCTTTATTCCAAGCTCAGATTCCCATTTCTCACCCTCAACAGACCCAAAACTGGGAGAGAGAGGGCTGTGTGAATGTGGTCGATGTCCTCCGGCTAGCACTGCCCTAATAAACAAACCTCTCAGCCTTAATCACTGGCCACCTGGAGATGGCGTCAGCGATATGGTTCATTGTATACTTAGCAGAGGCTGTGCTTACATGTACCCCATTTTATGATTTGTTTACAAAATCTTGCCCATTTTCTGATTACTTACCAATGCAACAATAATCACACATCCATTCATCCACCATCCACTGGACCTCTCAAGCTCAGGTGTATCAGAATCCCCATAGAATGGGTGTTAAAAGGGAACAAAATCTAAGGGTTCCCCATTCTTACTCAGCCCTACCTCGTAAAATCCTCTTGATTTTGGGTTGCTTAATTGACTCAGTTTCCTCATCTAAAAATGTGTATAACTATATTTGCACTATCTACTCCATGAGACATTATAAGGACCAAATCAGATGGGTGTAAAGTGTTTTGTATAATTGCTTTTGATGATGATGATGATGATGCCTTCCTCATGAGTTGTGTGTGATTGATAAAAAATGTCAAACGAAGGTCCCAGTTCATCCATTCCTCTGCTCAAGAGCTTTCAAATAGATCCTTATTTTCTGCCTCATCAAATCCACATTTCTCTGTCTGGCCTTCAAAGCCTCGCGGAAGGTACCTTAGAAATCACTTTGTTTAACCCCTTCATTTTATTTTATTTTTTAAAAGTTTTAAATTGGTATTGATACCTCTTGTTGTCAGATGACTTCCATATCCAAATATGTCCATCCTCCCCTACCCAGGAAGCTATCCTTTATTACAAAGGAAGAAGGAGGGAGAGGAGAGAGAGAGAGAGAGAGAGAGAGAGAGAGAGAGAGAAACTCAGCTAGACACAGAATATCATATGCAATGGTCCACACCTGTACTGTCCCCCCCTCCCCCTCCCCCTCTCCAGCCCTTCTGCAAAGAAAGGAATTTGTTCTTCTTTCATTTACATAGTTTTAATTTCTTCATTTTAAAAATGAGGAAACTGAACCTCATAGAAGTGAAGTGACCCACCCAAGATCATACAGAATAATGGCAGAGCTAACGTTTCTATCTTTGAGCATCACTCAAGGGGTGGATATGAATAGAAAACCCCAGTTTTCCTCCACCAACACTAATGAACTGATTGAGACATGAGGCCTGGAATGGACTCTTATCTCTTTGTTGACAGGAGGCAGGAGGTTATGTCTCCATTTCCCCTACTCCCCCATAACATGCCTGCTTGGTGGTCCTAATGCTTGGCACCAGCACTGTTCCAATCATTCCATCTTTACTACTAATCATCCCATCATTTAATTAAATTTACGTTACATTACTTTATTTCTTTACTAGTAAATTCAAGTGTTCTGGAAGGGTGAATTTCATCTAGGACATCTGGGAGAGAAATAGCAGATGCTTTCTGGAGCCTGACCTTGCCAGCTGTCACTAGGGGCCTTCCCAAGGCCAATCCTGCCCCCCCCCTTCCCAGCCCCCAGCCAAGAGCCTGAATATCTTCAGTCTGGATATTTTGGGCCAGCACTATTCTAAGCCAAAGCCCCCATTATACCCCCACCCTCTTCTTCAACTATTTTTAGAAGGGAGGCCAAGTAGGAAGTTAGTGTAAACTGTCCCAGAAGAAGGAAAGCAAGGTCAGCCTCTGGGTCACCCCACCCCTTTGGCTCAGGACGCTTCAGTCTGAGTGGGCCTCCCTCCCCTAGAGAGGGGGGAAAGAACAGAACAGCAAAACTAACCTAAGTATCAACCAAGTCTGACAGTATATATAGTGTTTCACAGTCATAGTGCCCCACCCCTAAAAAGAAAGGGGGTGGGAGGGATTAGTATTTTTTCTCTTCTGCAGGGTCAAGTGTTGTCATTTTAATTATACTGTTTGATTTCTTGGGTTGTTACCATTTATGTTGTTTCCATTACATTGTTGGAATTACATTGTTAATTCCTTCGTTTTAAAGATAAGATAACTGAGGCCCATACATGCAAAATGACCCAAGCAAGGTCATGCAGGTCATTTCTGGCAGAGCCAATATGTCAAATCTTTGAACATCTGCTACCCTTGCATACCACTTGTGTCCTTGGATATAGGCACAAGCTTCCAGTTTTCCATCACCATCACTGTTAAGGTGTTGGAAAGGTGAGACCTCCGACTGGATTATACTCCTTTGTTGGCAGAGGATAGGAAAATTTTTCTCCATCGTCCCAGCTTTTCCATATCATACTTATTCGGTGGCAGCTAGGTGACATAGTGGATAAAGTGCCAGACTTTAGAGTCAAGAAGACCTAAGTTTGAATCCTACTTTAGACACTTACTAACAAATGGGTGACCCTGGGCAAGTCACAACCTCTCTCAGCCTCAGTTTTTTCATCTGTAAAATGGACATGATAATAGCACCTATCTCAGAGTTGTTATGAGGATTAAAAAGAGATAATATTTATTAAGTGCTTTGTAAACTTTAAAGTGCTATATAAATTCTAGTTGTTATTATAATTAGGGGAAAGGGAATAAGTAATTGTATAGTACCTACTATGTGCCAGGCAGCTAGGTAGTGCAGTAGAGCTGGGTAACCCCGCTCTCGGTTACTCCATCACAGAATCTCTGAGTTGAAAGGGACTTTTGTTATTCAGTCATTCAGCCTTGTCCAGCTCTTCATGATCCCTTTTTATGGAGTTTTCTTGGCAAAGATGCTGGAGTGGTTTACCATTTCCTCCTTCAGTGATTTAAGACAAAGGTTAAATGACTGGTCCAGGGTCACACAGCTAGTGAATGTCTAAGGCTGGATTTGAACTCAGGCCCCCCTGACTGCAGGGTCAGCTAGGTGGCACAGTGAATAGAGCACTAGGTTTAGAGGCGGTTTTGGGGGTCTGAGTTCAAATCCCACCTTAGACACTAACTGTGTGACCCTGAACAAGTCACTTAACTTTGTTTGCCTCAGTTCCTGATCCGTAAAATGAACTAGAGAAGGAAATGGCAAACCACTCCAGTATCTTTGCTAAGAAAACCCCAAATGGGGGTCATGAAGAATCAGACATGACTGAACAGCAATTTCCATGCCCAACACTCTATCCATTGTGTCACCTAGATGCCTCAAAAAAAAGGGGGGGGGGAACTTTAGGGATTATCTAATAATTCCACCTATTCCTGGGCAAGAATCACTTCTACTACATTTTTGCAAATGGGAGAGAGGAGGAAATAAGCATTTATATAGTACCTATTATGTGCCAGGCACTGTGCTAAGACTGTAAATATATATATATATATATACTTATTATATAATATATATTATATGATATATATAATTTTTATATATATATATATAATCTCATTCAATCTTCACAACCCTGGGAGGTAGGTGCTATTATTATCTCCACTTTACAGATGAGGAAATTGAGACAGGCAGAGGTTGAGGGATTTGCCCAGGTCACATAGCTAGTAAGTATCTGAGGTCACATTTGAACTCAGATCTTCCTAACTCCAGGCCCAGTGCTCTGTCCTCTGTACCACCAGCTTCTTGGTCATCTAACCTCTTTTTAGAGACCTCCAGTGAGAGGGAATTTACCCTCCCAATTCTATCTTGTCACCTTTAATTGTTGGGAAGTTTTTCCTTACTTTGAACTAAAAGTCTCCTCTCTCCAATTTCTACTCATTATGCCTAGTTCTACCCCCTGGATCCAAGAAGTAAGAAAAGAAGAAAGGAAGGAAGGAAGGAAGGAAGGAAGGAAGGAAGGAAGGAAG
>NW_020954571.1:12956162-12995535 GCF_900497805.2 Vombatus ursinus | reverse complement strand
GGGAGGGAAAGAGGATGAGAGGACGGATTTATTAAGTGTTTACTATGTACAAAGCATGGTGCTAAGGCTTAGGGATAAATAGAAAAGCAATCAGTCCCTACTCTCAAGGAGCTGATGTTCTAATGGGCGAGCCCACAAAAATGAAAAGTTTAAGCAGCATGTTAGATAGAAAGGTTCCATGGTCCTTAGGGTATAGCAGCAAAGTAGATAATAGTGCTTATTCTTTAACATCATTGCTACTAATAAACTCATATTTGCTGATGTGAGTTTATCCATTGAACCATTTGACAGAGCCTAGGACTTCGGGGGCAAGAATTTTCTTTTCTGGGTCTCCAGCAGGAGCAGGTGCCAAGCTGCATCTCCATAGGGAACCTTCCTGGAAAGATGCTTAACTGGATCTTAGGCTAATAACATTGTTGCAAATAATCTAAGCCTTTATTTAAATCATTGATTAAAATGTTGAACCACAGAACAAAACAGGCAGAGTTTCCTGGGATACTCTGCTAGAGACCTCTCTCCAAGTTGACATCCATCTCTTAGCAACTCTGGGTCACGTGCAGTCATTTAACAATTTTTGAATCCACCTTAGTCCACATTGCTCCATCTTGGTTACAAGTGTAGCACGAGAGGCCATGACTATGTCATTTCCAACCTAGCTAGCCAAGGATGCCTTTCATCTGTATTAACTTTCAGAGAGCCCACATGTGAGGCAGACCCCATGGCATACCAGTACATAGTTTCAAGAATTCAGTGGCAGTTTTTTCCCCTTCCCGTGCGTCTCCTTGCTATATTCTCCCACTCTCCAACCTTCTGATTCAGGTTAGGACCTCTTCAGATTCTTTTCCTTTTTTCTTTTATTTCCTAGGGAAGGATGAGGAAATCAGGAAGCAAGAAAAGAAAGTGGTTTGAGGACCAGCCCAAGGGGTTCAGGTTGGGCACTATAGAAGCCAAAAGATCAAAGAGAGGATTTGGGGTAGAGGGCAACAGGTAGATTCCTCTGTCCTTCAAAGTAACATGCCTATAGGTGGCATGGAGGAACTAGGGGGTAGAGGGAGGGCTTTCACAGGGAGGGTATGAAGGGGCCTGGATAATTAATAGATGAGAACTTTGGCCTCCAGATAATTGAAAGTGGCCCTTGACTTCCCCTATTTTTCTCTGAAGCCCAGGCTTTTTAAGCGCTTTTCTCTGCAACCCAGGATGGTCTGGCCATAGCTTTTAGTGAAGAGAAGGGGAGCTGGCACACCAAGCCCCAACGGCTGGCTTCCTGACTTCTCCCCCACCCCTCCTCCTAGTCACTAGGGTCCCAGGAGAGAGACGATGGAAGTAGCTCTGTGGTGGAGCTGGAGACAGATTAGATTAGAGAATGAAGCAGGGTAACTATGGTTGAAGAATCTTATAATTTGTGGGAGACAAAGAGAGACGTGGTTTCTTCTCTGTGTTTATGTTGCTCCCAGCCTAGGGAAGGGAAACTTGATCCCAGCGTGTCTGGTGCCAGACCCTGGTTTGGTGCCTGGCTCTGCTTCTGAGTTGGAGACAGTTTCACAGAAACTTGAATTGTAAAGAGCTTGAAGAGTCATGAGATCATCCTACTCATTCTACAGATGGTAAAACTGAGTCCTAGAGAAGTGAGGTGATCTGCCCCAGGTAACACAATGAGTTAGGGGTAGAGCTGGGGCTAGAATGGGCTTCCTGACTCCTGGGCTAGACCTCTTCCCACTATAGATTCCACACTGCCTTTCCTGCTCAGAACAAACTGCTTTGGGGAACAAAACTTTCCACACAATTCATCGTCCGGCTTTAAGAGAATAGCCAAGAGTTCTGGTTGGTGAGAATGGGTCTCCAGCACCACAGGAGGCTAAGCTATCAGCCTCGCTCCCCAGGCCCCTAGACAGCATACACTGTTAACCACACATGGGCCTCCAAATTAGTTCCATAGAGTTCCATTCCAAACTCATTAATTAAGTGTTTACTATATTTCAAGTACTCTGCTTGACACTAGGCAAACAAATATAATCATGCTACAGTCCCTGTCCTCAAGAAGCTTACATTCTATCGCTGCATACAGCATCATAGTAAATAGTATGCAAGACTCGGAGTCCATAAGTTGTCGTTCAGTTGTTTCGGTCGTGTCTGACTCTTCATGACCTCATCCGGGGTTTTCTTGGCAGACATACTGCAGTGGTTTCCCATTCTCTTCTCTAGCTCATTTTACAGATGAGGAAACAGAGGCAAACAGGCATAAGTGACTCACCCAGGGTCACAAAAGCTAGTAAGTATCTGAGGCCAGATTTGAACTCAGGAAGATGAGTCTCAACCCAATTAACCCGATTTGTCTCAGTTTCCTCATCTGTAAAATGGGAATGATATTAGCACCTTCCTCAGAAGATTGTTCATAATACATGAAAAACACTTTTTAAATCTTAAAGTACCATATGCATCAGTTGTTGTTGCTGCTGCTGCTGCTTTGTTGTTATATCTGTAACACCCCTACCCCATTTCTCATACCCTGGAAGTTTTGTCATAGCTTCAGCATTGCCTCCCAGGGTCACCACCACATTGTCTCTATCCCCCTGAGTCTATTCCTGCCTACAGCACCCGAGGACATGGTTTGAAATTACCTCCTACGGCATCATCTGAAAAAGTTAGTGATGTCCGTGTTTGCCAAATTATCCCCATCCTTCAAGCTTCAAACTCAAGCCAACTCTTTTCCAGGAAGCCTCCTCTGACCACCCTATCCCATATTGGCTTCACCCTTCTCAAGATTCTATAATATTTACTATCTGAACAACCAGCCTTGTAACTCTTAATACAGATTGGCTTGTCCTGTTCTCTAATTCGCTCTTAAGTGAGTGTCTTGTATCCTCAGTAAAACTATAAGTTGTATGAGAGCAGGGATTCTATATACTCCTTATGTATCTTCCCTGGCACCCAGCACTGTCCTGGGCACATAGTTGGTATTCAGTGAATAGCATCTTAACTCCCCTTAATACCTTTTGATTCATCATTCCCCAAGCTAGGCAGCTCAGGGAACACTCTCTGACTTTAAATATATCACGAGGCTCCAAATACTGTCTCAGGCACTGGGGGAATGAAGTCAGTGTGGGGTGGTATAAAGAAGGCTAGGCCTCACATTGGAAGGCAGAGGTTTAAAATCAGGGTTCTGCTACTTATTAACTGTGTGACCTTGGGTAAGTCACTCAATCTCTCTAAGGCTTTAGTTCCTCAATATCTAATATAAGAGTGTGGATTTGTCTTATCTCTAAACCCTATTCCTATTTGAAATCCTAAATCCCATCCAGCTCCAAATCCTATTTATATCCCCACGATTAAGGGGAAGGGGGAGTTAAGGAAATTTTAAAGGAAAATAGAAAAAATTGAGTCTTTTCATACCAAAAAGATCACCACACATAATAAGTGCTTTGAGTACATACATAATTTAATATTTCATATTTGACAGGGGAAAATATTGCAATCATAGGAATGTTCTTACACAGCCCCTCTGCACACCAGGGAGGAAGCCAGTGTTCCATAGAACAGAGTCTCAGAAATCCAGAAAGAAGGGGGCCCACGTATTTCCAGGCTTTAGATCACCTCCTTCACCACCCCTTCACATTGTCTAATACAGTCCAGTGCCTTTTACTCCGTGCTTGGGGAGGGCAAAGTGGAAAACAGCTGCTCTCTGGCCTCTGTGAACTCATGCTTCCTAGATTGGAGGAAAAACATTGGGGGGAGAGGGGAAGGGGGAGGGGAAGACCCCGTTGGCTAATCATTGCCTGAAATTGTTTTATTTCAGCTAGTGCTTGTTGCATGGCCTTTTAGGGACATGATCTCACAGCCTCAGCCAGCGTGCAGAATTTCCAGGGCCTGGAGTCAGATGTACCTCTAGACTCCTCCACCCACTGCAAACCACCATCACCTTGACCACTGTTGGACTGAGATTTAGAGTCATACTAACTGCCTAGAATCAGAACATCTTGGTATGAAAGAACTAGAAAAAGTTCTGAATTTTTATTTTTAGACAAGGAAACCAGGGCTCAGAGACTATAAATGACTTAGGACCATAGCCTTAGCTCAGAGGTCACCTGGTTCAACCCCTTCGTTTTATAGATGAGGAAACTGAGGCCCACGGTAGTAATATGACTCAGGCTCATAGCGAGAGCTAGAAGGGACCTTAGAGGACATGTAGTCCAACACCTTCCGTCAAATAACAAACATTTAAGTACCTACTACGTGCCAAGGACTGTGCTGGGTGCTGAAGATACTAAGACACAAATGAAATAGTCCCTGACCTGAAGGATGTTACATTTCATCAGGGGAGACAACACATACAAATACAAGTAGAAACTAAATAAATACAAAGTCACGGAGGGTAGGTGGAGGGAGACTTGGAAAGATCAGGAAAAGCTTCTAGCAGAATCTGAAGCTAGAGATGAGGCTTGAGGGGAAGGAGGGACTCTAAGGGACCGAGGTGAGAAGGGAGGGGACATGGAGGGCATGGGGAACAGCCAGTGAGTGCAAAGTCAGCCAGATAGGAGATGGAATGTTGTAGAGGTCTGTTTGGTGGGAACGTAGGGTATGTGAAAGGGAGGAATGTAGCAAAAGGCTAGAAGGGGAGGCTGGGGTCAGATTATAAAGAGCTTTAAATGCCAAGGAGGAACTTAGATTTGGTCCTGGAAACAATAGAGTTTATTAAGGGGATAGGGGAGGACCAAAGAGGGGTTCTGCAGGAGGGAAAGGGTGAGTTGGCCAGATCTGCTAATTAGAAAAATCACTTTGGCAGCTGCGTGGAGGATGGATTGGAGAGGAGAAAGACTTGATTTGGGAAACCAATTCAGGGGTTATTCCAAGAGTCCATAGAAGTAATGAGGGCCTGAACTAGCAGACAAGGGTATGGAAGCATGAGGTGTTATGGAGACAGAAATGCCAAGATTTGGCAAATGCCTGGAAATAAGGAGTGACTGAGAGTGAGGAATTGAGGACGACGCAGGAATTGCAAACATGGGTGAATAGAGAATTGGTGATAGCCTGAACATTTTCTAGATCAGGGTACTGGATCTCACCATGTGAGATAATCCAAAGAAGAGATGTGACTTGCCTATGGTAACACAGCTCATAAATGGCATCGTGAGAGGAGAGGCCAGGTCTCCTGAGTTCCCATCTAGTGCTCTTGGTGCACCAAGATGCCTAATAAAATCTCTGAAACATTCAAGCTAGAAGGTATGACCAGAGAAAAGAGAAGGGCTGAGGAATCTTCCATTTTTCTTGAGATAGGCAACTTCCAGAAGGCTGAGCGGCCAGAAAAATCCCCCATAAGCCAAACCAGGCCCCTGGACAGATTTTTTCAGAGGCCCTGATACTACTGCTCCCCTCATCTCCAGGGGAAAGAGTCAATGCCCATGTCTTTCCCCACTCCCCTTCACTTCCCCACTCCCCCAGGTCCTGGGCCACCTGCTCTGTTATTCTCTGGGGAAATGAAACATTAGTTCCAGTCCCAGAGGGAGGACCAGTTTAACCTTTTGAATAGTCTGGGAACCCCCTTTTCCAATGTTTCTAGACTTTCCTTGCTAGCAGCCCCCGACCACTTCCTTTCATGGGAGTCTGCGAATTGTTCCTTTGTCCCCAACTACGTGAGCTCAGTTCCTGAGAGCCCTGTGTGGTGGTGATGTCACCAGCTTCTGGGCAGGGGTGAGGGTGGGAAAAGGGACCCAGCAGAGAGGTTTAGAAGGGCAAATAGTGCTAGGTTCCTTAAGAGCCTGAGAGACGAAGGGTCCGGCTGATGGAGACAGAGGCGCTGCGAAAGAGGAAGGGAGACAGTCCTAGACATTGACTCTCCCCAGTTGGTTTACCTAAGTGCTCCCAGAAAAAAACTCTCACCCCTGAGTCTCCTGGGAATTTGGTTCTACATAGCTGTGAAAGCCACTAGCTTTCTGAGGGAAAATCTCAGCCAAATATCATTGATCCATCCCAGTAATAAAGGCAGCCCTTGGTGAAGGCTGTGTCGTAGCCCAAGAGACTGCCAAAGAAGAAAAAGACAGCAACACCCCACCAACAGCAAACCAGACTCAGCAGTCCACCCCCACATCCTTTGGGCTTTATTTCTGATTCTCTTCCAGATGTTGTCCCAGCTACCAATGGCCCAACCTCCTCACTCCCAGGGGAGCTCAAGCACTACTTGAACTTGAAGTGGGGGGGAGGGATGGAGGGAGAAAGGGAGGATAGAACAGGCCAAGACAACTAATAAGTGACCTTCAGAGGGAAACACCGAGTACTGATGCAGGGCGTGAAGCCAGGAGATGAAGACTAAGGCTGTTCACGTCAATCTAAGGAGAATTCAGCTGCCAGAGCAAGGTCAGGCATACCCATTAGTGGGCCATATCAGTGAAATTGTTCTTCTTCTCCTTGTCTTAATGACCCACTTCAAACCTTCAGATCAACCCAGCTCAGGCACATAAATCATCTGCTTCTAACTCTAGTTTCCTCCACATAAAGATCCAGCTAGGGTCAGCATGGGGCACCAACCCTAGCCAAAGTGAAAGGCCCAGAGGATGTTTGGCTCTGCCCCTTGAGCAAATCACCTAACTCCTCTGGGCCTCAGCCTCTCCCTTTATAAAATGGAGGGTTTGAGAGGGCTTGATGACCTTTGAGGTCCCTTCTTGCTCCAACAGTTCATGTCTAGAGCCTCAGACCTGGGTGACCCAGGCTTAAACATTTCCTATGAGCCTAGGTCACCTTTTAGAGAGGGGCTAGGGGAGGAGATAGGACTTTGCTGGCTCAGCAGTTCAGTCTTTGCTGCCTGTTTGGTTGGGAAGTGGGGGCAAGTCGTGGGAATAGTGGGAGGACAGTGCTGAAGAAAATAGCAGCTGTTTCTGCCCTGTGTCTTGGAGACCAGAATCCCAGAAGCAGGATCACTGGTTCACAACACTCAAATGAACCTCTGGGGCAATCTAGGTCAACTTCTTCAACAGACAGCTAGAAAGGACATCTAACCCCCTCACTTTTACATGTGAAAAAGCTGAGGCCCGGAGAGTACAGCTTGCCCAAGGTCACACAGGCTATAAATGCCAGAGGTGGAATTTGAACCTCGGTTACTTTTCCCACAGAACTGTTAGATGGAATCACTTTTTTTTTTCTGGACTGGGGAGCTTATCCCACTGTATGAGATCACAGAGGATGGGATCAATGGGACCAGGACATGGTGCCAATGTTTTGGTCCACACTCTTGAGTCCTGGCCTAGTCTCAAGGCCTCTCTTTAGCCCAAAGAAGCCTGGTCCCATCAGCCATGGTATACCAATTGAAACACCAATTGAAAGAAATCAATCCTCCTCCCCCCAATCAGGACAAGAGAGCCGCTTTCCTTCAGGGATCACTATGGCTCATCCAGTCCTTTCTGCTTGTTAATAAGCCAAAGAATACTCATCCATATGGACAACGTATATCTGGGTTCAAAGAACCAATTTCACAAGGCAAAGATGGGGGAGGGGATGATCTGGGAGTTTTAGTGAACTACATTCACAACATATGAGCCAAAAGTGTGGTATGGCAGCCAAAAATTAGGCTGTATTAAGGTACAGGATCCAAAATGAGGTTGTCCCCCACCCCTCCAAGCAGACTGTATCTGGTGCACTATATGTTTAGACACATTTAAGATAGAACGTGTGCAGGAGAGCACATAGAGAACTAAGTCTATGAAGGGCTTCTGATTTATGCCAGATGAGGTTCATTTGAGGGAACTAGAGGTGCTTGGCCCCAAGGAAGAGAAGATTCAGGGAGGACATAATAGCAGTCTTCAACAGAGAGCGTATAATAGCTATCTTCAAGTATTTGAAAGTCTGTCCTATGAAGAGGCCTTACATTTATTCTGCTCACCCCCAAAGGGCAGAATTAGGAGCAAAGCTGCAAAGAGGCAAGTTTAGATTTGTAAGGGAAAATATCCTCACAATTACAACTGTCCAAAAGGAGAATGGATTCAAGTGGAAACTTCCACTTCAGAGGTCTTCAAGAAAAGCCTGGATGGCAGCTTGTCAGGAGTAGTGGAGAGGGATTCTGGGTCTCCAAGACACAGGACAGAAATGGTTGCTGGGTTTGTTTGTTTGTTTTTCAGTCTTGTGGTACTCCCACTATCCTTCCCACCTCCCATCGGTCCCCAACCAAGCAGGCAGCAAAGACTCAGCTGCTGAGCCAGCAAAGTTTTATGCCTTGCAATGAAAAAAAAAAAAAAAAAAGCCAAGCCTCCTTTGGTTCTCATTCTCAAGTTCCCAGAATAATAAGTCACATTTCTCTGGGGCTTTATGTTTACCAAGTATTTTTCTCACAACAATTCTGCTATCCAGGATAATTATGCACATTTTATTTTCCAAGAGGCAAAAAGGGTCTCCCTCTCTTGCCATCTCCGTGTCTCACCTATCTGCTCCAGATTCCTTTGGCTCCCACCCTGGGGTCTTGACTGGTGAGAATTCTCCATCTCTAACCAAATCCAAATCCACCACTCTGCCCTCAGGCCATCTTCATACTAAACTACCACAAGCTATCCTTCTCTCCACCTTCCCACCCCTTTTCTACCAGTAGCTCTGGGAACAGTAATCCAATCAGTATTACCATTCCAGGAAAAGATGTGTTAACCAATTACCCTATTGGTCCATTCACATCCCTAAGTCTTCCCAGACCAAAACATCCCTCCTCCGCCACCCCTTCCCAATGTCTCTATTATCTTCCTTGTAAGATCCCTGAGGATAGCAACTGTTTGGATTTTTATATTCTTTTCCCCCATGACCAGCACATAAGTGCTCGATAAATGTTTGTTGTTCATTTTTCATCTGATTAGTTTTTCCTGCACAGATTTCAGCTCAATATAAGGCAAAATTTGCAAACATTTAGAGTTGTCTAATTAAAGTGGAATGGATCACTTGGGAGGTAGTGAGTTCTCCATTACTAGGAAAAGGAAGAAGGTGTCCAAGCAGAGGCTCAGTGATGACTTGTTGGGGATGTGATAGAAGAGATTTCTGAGTGCACATGGATTGGACAAATTGGCCTCTAAGATGCCTTCCAACTCTGAGATTCTGTGTTTTCATTTTGTTTTGTTTGTTGTTTGTCCTTCCTTCTCAAAGAGGACCAATGACATTAGGAGGGTGATTTCTTGACTTGCCAGTGAATTGGATTTAAGTGAGGCAGAGCTGTGCAAAGGCATCAACTTTACTATTCCCTCCAGAGTCAGAGTCATCAAAGACTAGCGGCAAGACAAAGGTCAAGAGGACTGGTGATAGCCCAGGATGAGATTCTGTGATTCTGGTTTGTTTATAGTGAGGTTATCAATATATGTGGTTTTTTATTTTAATCTTTATTCATGTCTTGTTTTTACATCATCTTCTTTTTCCAGTGTACCCTCCTCTCTCACCTAGCGAAGACTAAACAGGCAGTTCAGCAAAACTAACCAACCAAGCCTAAGAGTGATATAGTGATCCCCACTCAGTCCCCCACTTCTATAAGAAGTGAGGGGGATATAGGGAATAACAACATAAATATGGTTCAATTCTTCCAGTAGCAAACAGATTCACTGATGGATCACTAGACCAAGATCTCACTAGCAACAGTCAAATTTAACATTTGCCAACAATCTAAAAACCATGTGATTCTTAATTCTGTTGGGTCCTGTTTCTGCCATGTTCCCACCATTACTGTGAGAGTGTCAGGGCACCCGATTGGATTGAATGTTTCTTTGTTTCATGAGTTACTGTGACCTAAGAATTTATCACCTTAAGTTCAACCTTCTGGTAATGAACATCTCCACATTCAGCTGGTCTGTTTTTGAGATACCAGTTCTCATAATAATGTGACATGTAGCATTGTATATACATGAGACAGCCTGGTGTGGTGGATAGAGAGTTGGCTTCCAAGCCATGAAGATCTGGGTTCAAAGCCTGCCTCTGACATAGCCTGCCAGTGTGACCCTGGGCAAGTCACTTAAAATCTCAGTGCTCTAGGCCAATGCTGTCATACTCAAACAGAATGGATAGGCAACTCTCTAAAACTATAAATTGCAGGGAAAGCACCCAGCTGTTTTGGTAGAGGGAGTTTCCTTACCCAAGAGTTCCTCTACCAATGAAATCATAGGTCCAGTGTCAACCTCTAATTATATATGTTCCTCCATTTGATATTTGCAACAACTCTATGAGGTAGGTAGTTTGAGTATTATTATCCCTATTTTACAGATGAGAAAATTGAGGCTCAAAGAGAATAAGTAGCTTATCATTAGATTGTAAACTTCTCCATTAGTTTGTAAGTTCTTTGAGGGTAGTGACTGTCTTTTGTCTCTTTATTTCCCAAGCACTTAGCACAGTGTGTGGCATATAGTAGGCACTTAATAAATATTATTGATTGATTGAGTATCTTGGTTACACAAATAATAAATGGCTAAGCCAGGTCTGATGTCCTGGTCTCTGTCCTCCAAGTACAGTGCCCTCCCCACTTTACCACAACCAACAGAGCATACTTGTACTAGAACATCACTTGTTCTAGCACAGATTCATGCCACATCATGTGGAGCACAGAAGCAGAACAGCTTAGTGTTGGGAAAGTCATTGAGAACCAACTCTGCCTCTAGGGTTAGTTAGCATTAGACCTTTTCTGGGATATTAGCATGAGCATAGAAAGTCAGAGGTGGAAGGGAGTTTTGACACTATCTAGGCTCACCCTCTCCATTAACAGATGGGGAATGCAAGGCCCAGGGAAGGTATGTGCCTAAGGTCACACTAAGTTTAATTCCAAAACCAGGCCCTTAGCCTCTGTTCTTGGTAACAGCAGATGTTGAGGGGGGTGATGGAGGTGGTGGTGGTGGTAGTGGTGATGGGGGGGTGGGGGGGCTGGTAATGGTGGTGGTGGTGGTGGTTGTAGTGATGGTGGTGGTGGTGGTAGTTGTAGTGATGGTGGTGGTGGTGGTGATAGTGATGGTGGTGATGGTGGTGTAGTGGTAGTGGTGGTGGTAGTGGTGGTGGTGGTTGTAGTGATGGTGGTGGTTGTAGTGATGGTGGTGGTTGTAGTGATGGTGGTTGTGGTGGTGGTGTGGTGGTGGTGGTGTGGTGGTGGTGGTGGTGGTGGTGATAATGGTGGTGGTGATGGTGATAGTGATGGTGGTGGTGGTGGTGGAGAGTTTTGTCAGGTAGGGCCCTTCTAACAAGAACAAACGGATGAAGTACTGAGAAAGCAAAGAGAAGAGCTAGGAAGAAAAACAAAAGCATATCCAACTCTGGTGACCTTCAAAAAACGAGCTCTGCTCTAGAGACCTTTTCAGTGTCTTGTATCTAAACTTTCTGGTTCCTGTTGAGGGCACCGCCATTCTTCCAGCCAACCAGGTTCACAATCTTAGAGTCATCCTCTGCTCCTCACTCCATCAGAGTAATATTCTTAAAGCTATGTCACTCCTCTATTCAATAAACCCCAATGGCTCCCTATCACTTCTAGGATCAAATACAAACTCATCTGTGTGTCATATAGACTGCTTCACCACCTGGGTCCAATCTACTCTTCCAGCCTGATTTACTCCCCTTCACATACATCCAGCCAAACTGGCTTTCTTGCTGTCTTCCACATATGACACTCCATTTCCTATCTCTGTGTCTTTGCACCGGCTCTCTCCCAAGAGGACATCCCCACCCTCATCTTTGCATCTTAGAACCCAAGGTTTCCTTTAAAATTCAGCTTAAGCTCCACCTTAAACTACCACCTCCTTCCAAAATTTACCTTGTATTTATTTTGTATATACTTATTTGTGTATGTGTTGTTTCCTCAATAAAATGTAGGCTCCTTTGTTCAATCAGTCAGCAAACATTTATTGGCCACCTACTATGTGCCCAGTACTGTGCAAGGCACTGGGGAAACAAAGAAAGGTAAAAAACAGCCAATCCCGGCTCTCCTGGGGCTCACAATCTAAAGGGTAGACAATATGCAAATGATTATGTACAAACAAGCAACATATAGGACAAATTGGAAATAATCAACAGAAGAAAGGCCCTAGAGTTAAGAGGGATGGAGAAAGGCAGGGACTGTTTCACTTTTGATTTGTATTCCTGATGCCTAGCACGGTGTCTGGCAAATAGTCGGTGCTTAATAAATGCTTATCAGTTGAAGTTAGTTTGACCTGTTTGGTATTTTTTCCCCCTGCATCTCTTTTGCTTTTAGCCCTCATGGGCTGTGTGCTTACTCACAAATTGGAGGGAAGCTGTTGAGCAGTGTAGAGTAGGCGAAGGAGCCCTGTACTGCAAGGCCAGAGCCCCAAGGACGAGTCAGAGATAAGCCACCGACTCAATGATCTTATCACTTCCCCTCTCTAGGATTCAGATCCTCCTCTGTAAGAGAAGGGGGTTGGACTGGATGGTCTCCAAGGTCCCTTTGTGCTGTAAAACTATGCACTAGAGTCAGTGAAATTGTGCTTTATCCTGCCTGCAAGGCAGAATCTGGGTGGAAGAACTGATCTGGGCCCTGGAGCAGACAGACAGTCCCTTGAGGCCCCAGGAGAAGAAGTGGGTGACAAGGAGCTGGCCAGGATTAAGACATGTCTGGGGGGATTTGCACCATCAGAAATCTCTGTACCTAGTCAGGCTCACATAACAAGCTGGGTGGTCCTGAACCCAGCCTTCTTTTCTATAAATAGCCTTCCTCCCTCCAGGGGGGATTGCAATCTGAGGTCACCAGCTGGAGCAGCTCCACCCCCTCGCAGCTGTTCAGCCTTCATTCATTTCCCCTTGGACTTGACACTTCCAGCCTCTTCTGATTGCTGCAGCTCTTGGAGTTTGCCCATGAATTAGCTCCAGGAATGTTGCAGACCCATCCAAGCAAAATTCACCTCCACCCCCTCTAGCAGATGGCTTGCATTATCAAAATGGCCTGACTTTCCCATTCTCTACAATCAGGGCCTTTGGGAAGAAGGGGAAGGGTAGGTGGCCTTCCTTCCTTTGGCTGCCTCCCTTCCCCCCACTATATTTATATAGGTGGCTTTGGCTATCAAGGACAGAAACAGAGTGAGAAGGCCTGTGGATAGAAAAAAGCACCAAGCCAAGAGATCTGGGTTCCAGTCTCAGCTCTACTATCAGCTAGCTTTGTGCCCTTGGAGAAGTCACTTCCCCTCTCTTGGCCTCAGTTTCCCAATATGATGGAGTCAGATGAGGTTACCTCTAAGCAGAGATGTTGTGAGGCTCAGAATGAGATAATGGATGTAAAGCACTTTGCAAACCTTAAAGTACTATATAAATTCCAGTTACTGTTATCATCATCATCACTATCACCATCATCATCATCATCATCATCATCATCTCCCTATAGTGACTAGGCCTACAGTCTGGTGGTGGGTTTCATTCCCTGAGCCTTCTACTGCACTTCTGCTGAGCTCAAGCAATATTTATAAAGTAATGCAGGGGTGTGCTGGTAAATGTTTAACGACCAGGTTCTGGGAGGGAGAGTAGGGAATGTATTCCCATACACATTTAAATTTAATCTTCATTATTAACACTTTCTTAAGTCTAGAAGATCAACAAAACAATAAATCAAATCTGGATTTATAGTAATCGAAGTTTTTGAGGTATAATGTTTACCCTAAAAATTGAACAA
The DNA here is from genome assembly GCF_900497805.2 of Vombatus ursinus. Taxonomy (NCBI): domain Eukaryota; kingdom Metazoa; phylum Chordata; class Mammalia; order Diprotodontia; family Vombatidae; genus Vombatus; species Vombatus ursinus. Next base: position 12,981,938 of record NW_020954571.1, on the reverse strand, counting down.
TCCCTCACCAGAGCCAACCAGAGCTGACACTAGCACACCCTTATCTCTAAGCAGCCTTTAAGTTCTAACTTTCTCTGGCTCTATGGTTCTAAGCAGATATTAATTAGATCCAGCAGAAAACAAAGCATTGAGGCAACAGAAGTGGAGAGGCTTGTTAAGTGACCTAGTCTACTAGGGGAGCACTGATGGTGCTGGGAGATTTCAAGGCAGCCTTGAGCAGGAGCTAGACAGTTTAAAGCAAGTTCAAGAAGGGCTTTAAACACCCAACAGAGGAGTTTTGCATTTGGTCCTAAAAGTAATAGGGAGTCACAGGAGTTTCTTGACTATCCCTAAAGTAAAGGAAATATAGGCATGAAAAGACCACAACAAGGGAATGGCCCCCATGAAGTAATCAAAAGTGTGTAGCTAAATTGCAAAAGACAAGCAAAGAGAGAGGATGACACCTTCATCCTCTCCTTTGCAAAGTGGGGACTCCAGAAGTGGGAACATTGCATGGAATGTCAACTTGTTTGATTTATTGATTGGTTTTGCTGGAGGGGCAGGGTTTCCTCTTTTTAATTCTTTGTCATAAGGCATTACTCTCTGGGAAGGGAAAGGATACAGGGAAAAACTAAATGATGTAAAAATAAAAGATTTCAATAAAAATCTGTTTTTTAAAATACTACTGCTCAGTGAGGTGGCTGGCCTGTCACAACCACATGCCTCCATAGCCAATCAATTGTGGGTTCCACCCCCACACCAACTCTGGGCTCTGCCCTCACATAGCCCTCATGCTAGCTTGGGGGCTCATTACTTCTCATCTGTGCTATTGCAATGGCCTCCTAATTGTATTCCAAGTCTCCAGTTTCTTTCCTGTCTCATCCATCCTCCACAGAGCTACCAAAAGAATTTTCCTGAAGCCTAAGTCTGATTGTGCCTCTCTCCCTGCTCATAAGCATCAGCTCCCTATTAGCTGTAGGATGAACTATTAACACCTCTGTTTTGTATTTTAAGTTCTTAACAATCTTGGACCAGCCTGCCTTTCCAGTGTTAGCATTCCAAGCTGCTGTTAGCTGTGCTTCCTTCCTTTTCACAGACCCATGGGCCTGGAATGCATTCTCTTCTCACCTCTGCCTCCCAGGCTCCCTCACGTCCTATAAAGCTCAGCTCATGTGTCCTCTCCCAACGGAAGCCTTTCCTGACCCCGTTAGCTCAATGCTTCCTCCTCAAGTTATCATGTTTGCATGTTACAATCCCCAGGAAAATCACAGATTTGGGTTATGGCTGAATAAATTGTGGTATATGAATGCTATAGAATATATTATTATGCTGTAAGAGGTAAGGAAATTAATTATTTCAAAGAGATGTGGAAGAATTTACATGAAATGATGTAGAATGAAGCAAACAAAACCAGAACAATTTATATTATGTCATTAATATTATAAAAATGAGCTATTTTTTAAATGAACGATTTTGAAGACTTATAAGCTAGCGAAGAATGAAATGAGCAAAACCAAGATGACAATTTAGATCATAATAGCAACATTTTGAAACAACAAACAATTTTGAAAGTTCTAAAGGTCTAAGAACTATGATCAATACAATGATCGTGATTTTAAGTGGCCCATGATGAAGCACATTAACCAATCCTGACAGAGAAGAGATATATTTAAGGTGCAGAATGGTATGTGTGTGTGTGTGTGTGTGTGTGTGTGTGTGTATACACACATATATATGCCAATGAGAGAATTTGTTTTGCTTGACTATTATAAGGAATTTATGTTTCTTCTCTCCTTTCCCCCACAATGTGGTGGGGGTGAAGATGGAAGGGAAAGAGATTTCTGCTAATAATTTTTTAAAAAATTAGATAAGTTGGGTGCTACAGATGTATTATGTCATACATTTTCAGATGAGGTCACTGTATTGTTATCTAGGCTTAATTGTTTTATTTTGTTACAAGAGACCTCTCTCTCTGCGGGGGTAATCAGTAAATGTTTGTATAATAAAAAACAAAACACGTCAACAGAAAAAAAATTTGTAAAGAATAGCACAAATTTAGAACTTGAAGGGACCTTAAAGGTCATCTAGTCTAACTCCCTCATTTTATAGATGAGGAAAGAGGGGCCTAGATGGGGGAAATGATTTGCCCAGAGTCATATAATAAGAGACAGCATCCGGATTTGGGCATAAATCCTCTGATTTCCAGATTCAGGGGGTTTCCTTCTGTACCATGATGCTTTGGAAGGACTCAGGCTACTTTTTCATTTTGTCTTTGAATTCTCAGTACCTAGCACAGTACCTTGCTTAATAAATAAGTGCCTAATAAATACTAGATGGATTGGATTAGATTGATGGCACCTTGAGGCTGAGGGTTGGGAAGGGGAAGGTGGAGGGGAGGCAGGTCATGGGGATCTGCCACCTACTGCAGAAATAACACTTGGATAGTTTACTTTGGAATGGTTAAGTATTTAGACAATTGTTTTTCCCAGCATCAATCATTTAAAAATAGCAACAGAGAGATTGTAGACATGGAATGCCCCTGATGATTCGCTCCCAGTTCCACTGCTGCTGGAAGAACTATAAGCCAGAGTTCTAAGAGAAGAAAGGTAATAAAGAGAGGAATGGAAATTCAGGCTGGTCCAGTATATTCCCAAATTTAGGGGCCTTGAAAGGGGCCTTGCAGATAATCTCATCCAGCCTTTTTATTTTGCAGATGGGGAAACTAAGATCCACAGAAGGGAAGTTCCTTGCCAGAGGTCACACACCCAGACCCTCAACTCCAAACTCAGTGCTTTTTACACTACACTGAGGATCCCCCAAAATGGACAAAAATCACGGCAGATAAGCCTGGTGGATATGATTATGCCCAAAAAGGAGGGGGGGGGGGGGGGTTGCACAATGAAAAACAATGTTTACAAAATAGAAAATAAGCAGATTAGGGGGAATCTTTGTGATAAATATGGCTGCTTTAAATATGACATCTAGAATCCATAAGGACCTAAACTAAATCTGTAAAAGCAATATCCATTCCCCAATGGGAAATGAATACAAACACACACAGAGAATATAAACAGACCATGTTTGAAGGAAGAAATACAAATTCATAATAGCTACTTGAAAAATTGCACATATTTTTTAAATTGTACAGGATTTCTAATCATAGAAATGCAAATTAGAACAATTTCACATTACACTTTCCCCACTTTTAAACCATTTTAATTGGCCAAAAAAATCATTAAAAATGATCCTATTCAATGTTACCAGGGTTGTGTGGAAGCAAACTCTCAGCTACATTATTGACAGGATTTTAGATTGGCATAAATAGATGTCAGTGTATAGTAAGAGCTACAAAACTGATCCAACCTTTTGACTTCTACTAGGGCTATACCCTAAGGATGTCATTAAAAGAAAGGACATAGCTGCATTAAAATGTTCACAGCTGTTTTGTCTGTCATTAAAAAAAAAAGCCCAGCCTGGAAACAACCTATAAAGTTCAGCAGCTGGGGAATAATAGCTGGCACTTTATACACACACACACACACACACAAACACACACACTCACACACACTCACACACACACACACACACACACACACATACATACACACACACTCTTTTGAGCCTCACAATAGCCTAGCAAAGGAGATGCTATTATTATGCCTGTTTTACAGATGAGGAAACTGAAACCAATAAAAGTTAAATCACTTACCCAAGGCCACACAGATAGTATCAAATCGAAGATTTTAATCCAAGTATTCTTGACTCCAAGTTTCTTGCTCAATGCATTACAAATAACAATGTTTCTAATAATGAACGAATGAATGATGTGGTATCATCAATACAATGGCATGCTAGAAAGCACTTCATGGCATAGTAATCAATAGTGATAAAGTGTTGTAAATGGAGCCAGGAACATTTGGACTCCTGGATTTCCACCTTGAACATTGTGCAACCACAGATAGGTCAGTTAAACCTTTCTGATCTTCAGTTTCCTCCTCTGTAAAACAGGAATATTAGTACCTATAGCATTATATGAATGCTAATTTCTATTATTATGCTATTTGAAACAATAAATATGAATGAAAGAAGACAGCAAGGTTTTCCACAGACCAAAATACAGCACCAAAGCTACAGGCTTTTTTCTGCTAAAAGATATCAATAACAAAAATAAGAATTCAGCCTAGGTGAGCAGGGCAGTATGACCTCTTGTCTTTCACTTATATTTTATTCTGGGTCAAAATCATCTACGTATCAAGCCAGAGAGAATCTTGGGACTCAAGATCAAACAGTCATCTGTGATGAAGAACTGGCACCTAAACCCTTGCCATAGGAGCTAAAAGGAAAGTCTTAATTTTAGCCGAGGGGCACTCTTCCTGGCTTTTCTTAGCTGGGTATAGTGGCTCAGTGACTGACTATGGTTGGTTGGTTGTAGTCCTTCATTCTCTCTTTTTTTTTAAGGGGTTAAGTGACTTGCCCAGGATCACACAGCTAGTACCCGTCAAGTGTTTGGTCTGAGGCCGTATTTGAACTCATGTCCTCCTGACTTAAGGGCCAGTGCTCTATCCACTGCGCCACCTAGCTGCCCTGTACGCCTTCATTCTTGAAGAGGACCAAAATGACATCACCATGCTAGAGTCAAGTTTCAGTGTGCCCGGACTGTGGTTGATCAGACCAATACAATCTCGGAATGCTCTACCACAGGTCGGGCGCAAATAGTCTGTGTGGACCTTTGGGGCAGATTCTCTAAATCTGCGTATCTTGTGGGGTTTTGTTTTTTTTGTTTTTTGAGCTATTTCAATTCTGCTTTGCTCATAGAGCACAGCACCTTCTCTGATGTGGGCATGCCATGCTGAGCGGTCCTGTGCCAGTGTCTCTCATGTCACACAATCAATTCAAAAGTTCTTAAGAGAGACATTGAGAGTGGCCTTGCATCACTTCTTCTGACCACCATGTGAACGCTTGCCCTGTGTGACTTCTCCATAAAATAGTCTTTTTGGCAAGAGTACATTTTGCGTTTGAACGACATGGCCAGCCCATCAGAGTTGCACTCTCTGAAGCAGAGTTTGAGTGCTTGGCAGCTTAGTTCAAGAAAGGACCTCAGTGTCTGGTATCTTACACTGTCAGGTGATCTTCAGAATCTTCCTAAGACAATTCAAATGGAAGTGATTCAGTTTCCTGGTATGGCACTGGTATACTGTCCGGGTTTCACAAGCATGCAATAATGAGGTCACACAACAGCTCTGTAGACCTTCAGTTTGGTAGTCAGTCTAACACCTCTTCTCTCCCACACTTTCTTTTGGGGCCTCCCAAACACTGAACTAGTTCTGGCAATGTGTTCATCAACCTCATTATTAATGTGTACATCCCTGGAAAGTATACTACCAAGGTAAGTGAACTTAACCACAGCATTCAAAACTTCTCCATTTGCTGTAATCAATGATCCCACGTATGGTTGGTGTGGTGGTGGCTGACGGAGCACCTATGTTTTGTTGGTGTTAATCGTTAGGTCAAAATTAGCACAAGTAGCAGAGAATCGATCCATACTTTGTTGCATCTCAGCTTCAGAGGCTACATTGAGTGCACAATCATCTGCAAACAGAAAATCGAGCACCAGCACTCCCTCTACTTTGGTCTTGGCTTGTAGCCTTTTCAAGTTGAAGAATTTATCGTCAGTGCAATAGCTGACCTTGATGCCACATTCGTCCTCTTTGAAAGCATTTGACAACATGGCTGAAAACATTATGCTAAAAAGCCTGGGAGCAAGCACACAACCTCGTTTCACTCCATTGGTGACTAGGAAAGCACGAGAGCATTGTCCATTATCCAGAACCCAGGCAAGCACGCCATCATGAAATTGACGTACAATGCTGATGAACTTCTCTGGGCAACTGAATTTTGACATAATTTTCCACAGATCCTCATGACTGACAGTATCAAAGGTTATAGAGTAGTTAGACTGCCTTTATCAGGAAGATGCTTTCTAGTCACTCTATCAGTCAGTACAAATGAGATGAAAACCAACATTGCTCAGGAAAGGAACAAGGGAATAGCAGATCCCATGAGACAGGTCCACTCTTCTCAATGATGGAATACGTATTTGTAGCAATGCACCCCAGGTTTATGTGGTGAATATTTCATTATTATGAGGCAGAACTGTGCAAAGTTGTCTGCCTCAATCTCTTTCCTAGAGTCATCAGAGTCCAGTGGCAAGAGAAAAGTCAGGATGACTGGTCATGATCCAGAATGCAGTGAGTGACTAAGGTATTTCCCAGGTCTCAGTTTGTCTGAGGCAATGTCCATTCAATGATTAAAGGCTAGGTAAGAATTGAGACAAAAGATGGCCTAGTTTGCCTTCCCAAAAGAATCAACCTGAGGGGGGAAGACCCTGGCCAGAACAGAAACAATTGCTATTTACACTAACTCTCAGCCATCAAAACCCAAACAATGAGCAAGAGAGTCTTGGGCTAATCTAGGGCCTATTATTGACCATTCAATGAAAGCCAGAGTGATTTGGGTTTAATCACAATGGGTTTTTCCAAAGCCTGTTTTTTCAGAGCTATATTTCAATAAATCATAAATGAAAACTGTACAGGCCAAAAGAGTTAATTGTCCCAGCTTTTTGGGGAAAAAAGTCAAATGAATAGGAAATTTTTTAAAAATTCTAGCCCCCAAACTCCAAGACATCTTACAAAATATAAGCAACCAAAATTATATTTCTTTGGACAGAGCACCCACACTCCCCACAAGGACAGAAGGACTACATGTGATGAAGAAAGGAGGAGGAGGAGGAAGAAGAGGAGGAGGAGGAGGAGATGGAGAAGAAGGAGGAGGAGGAGGAGGAAGAGGAGGAAGAGGGGAGGTGGAGGGGGAAGAGGAGGAGAAGAAGAAGGAAAAGAAGAAGAGGAGGAAGAAGAAGACGACTCTGAACTGGCACATTGGTTCCCCAGAGGACAGCTACTACTACTCACAGATCGTTTTTCATTTTTCATTCTCAAAGAGGACCAATGACATCATGAGACACTTGAATTGTATTTAAGAGGGAAGACCTGCACAAAGTCATCCACCTCACTCTTTCATCTAAAGTCATTGGAGTCTAGTGGCAAGACAAAAGTCAAGATGACTGGCAATGCCACCCTCCCCCCCAACTCTTGCCTTCATAAAGGGGACTTCAAAATACAGTGATATTTATTAATATCATGACAAAAGAAGAGGTACCACAAGAAAGAAGAAGGGTAAATGTCACAATTTTCAAAAAAAGAAAACAGAGTCTTCAAAAGATAGACTAGTGAGTTTGACTTAAATTACTAGCAAAATTCTAGAATAGATCATTAAAGAGATGGGTGGTGAGTATCTGGAAAGGGAAGCTGTGATTACAAAGGGCCAGCATGACTTCATGAAGAACAAGTCATGCTAGACTAACATTATTTTCTTTTTATAATGGACTTACTAAACTAGTAGAAGAGGGGAATGCTGTGGAGATAGTTTAACATTATTTGAAATATCTCATACTATTCATGTGGAGAAGATGGAGCTGTAGGGATTAGATGATGATATGGGCAGATAAATTTGGAGCTGGTCAAATGGCTGGACCAGTAGTTTTGAATGGTTCAATGTCAACATGGCAGGAGGTCTCCAGGGAAGTATTCCAGGGATCCGTGCTTGGCCCTGTGCTGTTTGACATTTTTATCACTGACTTGGATAAAGACATAGGTCAGATTTGCAAATGACACAAAGCTAGGAGAGATGCTGTCATGGTAGATGAAAGAGTCAGGATCCAGAAGGATTCCAGCAGGTGAGAGCATTGGGATGAATGTCATAAGATAACATTCAATAGGGACAAATGGAGATTCTTGCCCCTGAGTACAAAAAATCAACTTCACCAGCATAAGATGAGGGAGGTATGGGTAAATGGCAATTGTTCTGAAAAGGATCTGAGGGTCTTAATGGACTGATGGGTCATCACAATGATGTGTCAGTCAAAACAAAACTGTTGTGAGCTGAATTAAGAGGGGTATAGCTTCCAAGAATAGGGAAATATCCTTTTAAGTGAAGGACAGCTGCAACCACAAGCTGGATTTGAACCCAGATCCAGCCCTAGCTGACAATAGACTCACTGCCCCACTCCTTACCTTGCCACTCAGGAGAAGCAGGAATGACCTAGCCTTGGCCAAATCAAGGGAGAAGACAGGACCACCACCTACTCTCCTTCTACCAGCCCTATTGTGAGAAGGAGCAGGAGCATCTGCATCTACAGAACAGGGTGTATCCAGTCCCAGGCCCATCCCAGTGTTATTTGTAGGAATGCTTGGAGAACATTAACTTGACCATTTATCTGCTAACCACTACTACTCCTATGACTCCTTTTTCTTCCCATATCCCCTTATAAATCAATTACTGGCCATGTAGGAGCAAATTGAGCAAACTGGAGGCAGCTAGGTAGCTCAGTGGGTAGAGCAGTAGGCCTGGGATCAGGAAGACCTGAGTTCAAATCTGGCCTCAGACACTTACTAGCTGTGTGACCATGGACAAGTCACTTAACCTTTGTTTGCCTTAATCTACTGGAGAAGAAAATGGCAAACCATTCCAGTATCTTTGCTGAGGAAACTCCACATGGGGTCACAGGGAGCCAGACTTATCTGAAGACTGAACAACAAAAGGAGCAAATTGTGCTTCACTGCAACTCTCAATCTCTCATCTTTAATCTTACTCTATCTATGACCAACTGCAACCCTGTCCACTCCTTTCACTATGCTCTCTGGAATTCCCATTCCATAATAAACAAACTCCCTCTTATCTGAAGCTTCTTTCTCTCACGCTCTTTCCTTCTCTCACTGAGACCCAAGTCCCTCCTGACAACATTGCATACCCCACCATCCTATCCAGCGCTTGCTGTACCTTCTCCCACACCCTGGACACTAGAGCTGGTACAGTTGAAATACTCCTTGTTCTCCACTGCCACTTCCAGACTTGTCCTTTATCTCCACTGCTCAGCAATCTTTCCTCCTTTGAAGTCCACTCAACCACAATCTTCAGTCCAATTCAAATATGGAGATTATAGTATGCCAAACCCCAGGGCATTCTAATTCCTTTTCCAGGGAGCTCAGCATTTGACTCACCAGCTACTGCCCTTATAGAAGCAGCCTTTAATATTCACATACATGCTACCTCAAACTGCTTAACCTCTCAATTCTTCAGCTTCCTTAAATCTCTTTCTTCCAGTCACACATATGGATGGTCACACACTAGACCTCACCATTACCTACAGATGGTCTACTTCCCTAATTACAAACTCCTTTCATTCCCTCAGGGTTATGCTGGAGCCAGCTCAAACCATCTTGCCAATCATTAAATTTTCAGTGTGAGCATATACACTTTGAACAAATGCTACAAATCAGGGCTTGATTTATTGTTTTGTTGATTGTCTAGAATTAGGAAAATGATTGAGAATGTGTTTAATAATACATATTAAACTTAAAAGTATCTTGTGGGTTCTTCCCCCCCTCCAGAGAGTTGGTTGTTAAACATTTATCAGCACACCTCTGTATTCCCTTATTGGACCACCATTCCTGCTTACTATTCCATATTTCCCTATACCTCACCCCTCATAAACCTATTCTTTGTCCTCATTGAGATCCATCACTCCTACCTGCCATACCACTTTCTCAGGCCATTGTCACTGCTCTAACTTCATCTTCCTCCCTCTCCAATTTCATCCCAATGATTAGCCATTTCAACTCTACACTGTCTTCTGATCTTGAGTCCCTTGCTCCCTTGTTCTGTTACCCACTCAATTTCTCCCATCATTTGCCTCTGACACTTCTACTTACGAGCTACTGCACATAGCAGAAGGTGAAGTCTCACAATTATGCTTAACTGGGTATATTATAGATTCGTTCTATCCAACTTCGACTGGATCCTCAAGGAAAAAAGATAGTTCTTTTATTCCTCTTTAATTGATTTACAGTCTTGCTTTTAACAAAAGCTTTTCCAAACCCAAACCTTCTCTTTTCTCCCTCAAACTTCCTACACCTTCCCCTCTTCCCACTCAACTGAGCACTAAGCATTGGACTTTACTGAGAAAATTAAGATTTAATATGAGCTCCTTTCTTACCCCTTCCCTTCATCTTAAAACCCCTTAACATCACCTCCCACTCCTCATTTCCCCCATTCTCTGACAAAGAGGTGATCATTCTCTTGCTAAGGCCAACTTCTCCACATGTACCCTTGATCCCAACCCTTATCATCTTCTTCAGCCAATTACAACCTCAATTATCTCTTTATATTTCATATTCAATCTTCCCTACTACCTTCAAACATTCCCCAAACTCTCCCATCTTTAAAAAAAAAAAGCCTTCACTAGCCCCCACCATCTTGATCTCACCTTCCTTTCCCCACCAAGTCTTCATTCACCATTTCCACTTCCTTTCCTTCACTTATTCCTCAGCCCTTTACAATATGGCTTCCAAACTCATTCAACTGAAACTTCCCCTCCAAAGTTACCAGTGACCTCTTAATTGCCAAATCTGATAGTATTTCCCTAGTCCTCACATCTCTTGACCTACCTGTTGCATTTGACAGTGCTGATCACTTACTGGATATTCTCTTTTCTCTGGGATTTTGTTGGTCCGTTCCCTCTTGGTTCTCCTCCTACCCACCTGACTGTTCCTCCTCAGTCTCCTTTGCTGGTTTATGATTCATATTATACCCCCTAACTCTAAGTATTCTGCACAGTTCTCTCCTAAGCCTTCTTCTCTTCTTGCTCTACATACTCTCAATTGGTAACTTCATCAGCTTCTCTTTATCCATAACTTCCATAACCATCATCTATGCAGATGACTTTGTCACACAGACATGTACACACACACACACACACACACACACACACACACAGATACACACACACAAATAGCGAGAGAGTATTCTGGCCTCACTCTGTCAGAAACTGCCTACATCACCTTCAGGGTTCTAGGGGTACCTCTGAGGGGTTAAAGGTATCCTTCTCTACTGCCTTCAGCTCAAGCTTCCATTCTGGTTGTTTTTCCTCTACTGTTAATCACCAATAAGTAGTGCTCCAGTTCCATCCATTTAACCAGTTGGCATCAATTAAAATTTTAAAACAGATTATTACTTGTACCCTTCCCCACCCCCAATACCTTAGAGATCCATTCTCCATATACCACCTCAATCTCTGGAAAGAACAGGCTCAAATAATGCAGTTTCTGCTTAGCATTGGCCTCAGTTGTTTATATCTAGATGCAACATCAGCATCATCCAGATGAGTCTTCATTTCAGCTACTGCTAGGCTGGGTGGGACCTCAAAGGTCACTCCTCACTCTTCCAACATCATGCTAGGCTTCTCACAAAACTCAGCATGAGCTCACCTCTGGACTCCCAGATTCCTGGACCCCCAGGTCATTCTCCTGACCTTTCAAAATTTACAAGGTCATAGTCTCCAATCTCTTTCCCCTAAAATGAAAGAACAAACACCAAAGCAAAGAACAAAGACCTGCAGTCACAGGTCACATGTCAGCCTGTGATGAGGAGGGGCTGAGGCCTCTCCACCTTATAGCATTGTCTCTTACCAGAAGCCATCAGCCACAAAGGAGCCACCTGAAGAACAAGGTCCTGGTCATCTAGTGCTTTTTGAATGCACCTCCAGCTCCATCTTGGCAGCTAATCAAAGAGGTTCCTCTTCACCATGTGGCAGACTGAAACTAGTTATAGAACATCTTCACATGTTCCAAATCTCTCCAAAGTACTCCCATTCTCCCATTTCCCATTATATGGCATCATGAATCTCCTGGCAAGTACACACACACACACACACACACACACACACACACACACAACCCCATGCTCTCCCATTAACTTTAGTCCTACATCACCAATTACCTATTAGAAATTACAAATTGTATGTCTCAGAGACACCTCAAATTCAATGTGTCCAAAACCAAACTCATTATCTTTGCTACCAAGCCATCACCACTACCACATGTCTCTACTCCTTCTCAAGGTACTACCTGTCCTCCAGTTGTCCAGGTTTATGACTTCAGCATTATCTTCAACTCTTCTCTCTCTCTCAACTCTCACAGTTAATCATCAGTTACTAAATTTTGTCATTTCTACTGCCACAATGTTAATTCCATTGTTCCCCTTCTTCCCACTCACCCAGTTACTATTTAGTTCAAATACTCTTCAACCTTCACCTAGATTACTGCAACATCCTTCCAAATGGCCTCCCTGCCTCAAGTCCCTTATGACTGCCAGGCATTCTACACAGGGCCACTCTACTCAACAAATCCCAGCTTTTTCTTATTGCCTGTAGTATAAAATATAAACTCCTCTGTTTAGCTTTTAAAACACTTTAAAACCTGGCCCCAACCTACCTTTGAATATTACATTCCTCTCCCTCAATCTGCCCCCGAGTCAACCAGCCTTCTCTTTGTTCCTCACAGACAATACTCCATCTCCCACCTGCGTGTCATGGTGGTGGTCATTAGCCATGCCTGGAGTGTGGTCTTCTCTTACCTTTACATCACAGAAGCTCTCTCATTCCTTAGGACGCATTGCTTTCTGCACAAAGCCTTGCCTGATTCCCCAACTCTTAGTGTCTTCTCTCCCACGATACCTTGGGTTTACCACTTTGTGTTTCTTTGTACTTATTTACCTTATACTTATGCTGTATATATATTTTATATGTACTTGTTTTGTGCATTAGAATGGAAGGTCTTTGGGAATAGGGATTTTTTGATTCTTTGCATTTATATCCACCGTGCCTACCACAGTAGATGCTTAATAAATGCTTATTGATTGATTTATTTATTGATACCTGAACCCTGCGCTCATCAGACCTAATCTAGAGCACTGTATTCACTTCTGGATACCACAGTTTAAAAGGACGTTGAAGCTGGTTAGACACTTCCCACTCTGTTCCCTGGAGAAAAGCCTGTGCATTCACATGGTCCCTCGAGGGAACCATGTGCTCCAAGGAATTGCATGACCTCTCCAGAGAATCATGTACACCATGAAATCAGTGCCTATTGAAGAGGACCAGAGCAGCTCCTGGTGAGAGCATGAGTCAGAGCCAACATGAAGTAAAGAAAGACAGTTAGAAAATGGAGAAGCAAACCTGGAAGTCTTTTTTCACTGGTATTGTGAGTTATGTGGATTGTACTGGTTCAGGAAAGGGGGCCAGTTCTTTAACAAGACTGAATGCTTTCCCTTTGGGAAATGAGGGCACAGTTAAACTTCAGGATAGTGTTGTATGTCTGGAGAACTCTGTGAGTCCCTGGGGAAGGTGGGACTTAACTAAAAAGGGAAGAAGAACTGATTTTACTGTTTATGGGCTAGGGTGCAAGTCCCTTGGATTTTCTCTTAGGTTAAATATAGTCTGTCCTGTAGCCAATGTTTTATTAGTCTGTGTTTACATGGGAACAAAAGGCCCATTTCTTTTTTGTCATAGAAACATAGGCACAAGCCAAATTCTAATGTTCCCTGGGTGGGGGCACAAGCCAAAGAGTGTGATTCTGAGAGAAGCTACCAAGATTGAACCCAGAACCTGTAAATCTAGAACTTTAGTTCTGAGTCACAAGTTATGTTGGTGGGGCATCTTCAGGGATGTTTTCTGTTACTTTATTTTTTTATTGGGGGGTGGGGGAAGGCTAGCCTTTCTAAACTAGTAGTATTGAAATACTGAGACAGGTGTGAAACTAGAGGAGCCTTGTATTATTGCATGGTTGGAGACAAGTGGTTATCCAGCTGTGAAAGGACTGGATCCTCACAAAGGACTGTCGACTTGAGGAGGATGCTAAGACAAGGATTCCACTGGAAGGATTTCACACACTACCCTGCACTTTGACGGGATGAGAGCTTTTATAGAAGGTATTCTGGAAGGAGGACAATGTCACTGCTACGCTGAACAATCTGTCTGCTGTTCTAACGCCTTCCAGGGTCTCAGGGGGTATACCCAGTCTTATGTGTTAGAAGTAACTATGGGGGTAATTTGCAGGCACTGTAAATTTTAAAATTAGAACCGGGGCTCTTAAACTAGGGTCTATGAACTTTTTTTAAATTTTGATAATTATATTTCAATATAATTGGCTTCTTTTGTATTCTTACACATTTTATTTTATAAAGCATTTGGGAACATTCTGAGAAGAGATCCTTAAGTTTCCCTTGACTGCCTAAGGGAGTCTGACATACACACACAAATTAAGAAGCCCCGCTCTAGAGGGAGAATGCTACTACCTGTCTGATATTAGTCACATTCCCCTTTTGTGCCTCAGTTTACTCAACTATAAAATGAGTGATTATGAGATATATTTTATCACATTTTTATTAAAGATGTAAGGAAAGTTCACTTTTAGATGCCAATTTATAGCTTCCAGGAGCTCCTTCTTAGTTGCTGAAAATGGAAAGTAAAAATCTGATTTTTTTCCTAGAAAATACACTGATTTATTTTAAAATTTCTTCCCCATCACTAGAAGAGTTTTCATTATTGTGCCTTCTGTCTTATTTGATGGGAGTAGCTAGTTTGTTTTACACATAATACCTCATACTCTTGCTCTAAAGATCAAGAAAAAAATTTTTTTTTTAATTTGGTACCTACTAAGCTTAGATTCATGATTCCCAACCTGGGCCACAGATTCCTAGAGGAATCTCCAGTTATTGAAAGGGGTCCCGGAATCCTGTAAGCATTATGTGTTGTCATTTGAATCTTTATTTAGCTCCAACAAATCATCCAGATAAGCAAACATACTTTAGGATTTGTTCCTATACACTGTTCCCTCCCCTTTGCTTTGGTTCTTCCAGTCCTGAATTATAGCCCTGTCTCTCCTGCCTCCAACATCTCATGGCCAGGTGAGACACTTCTGCATCTCCTACAGCTATATGCCCTCCCGACCCACTGGGCCTTGGCCCTGAGGAGACAAACAGACACACCTCCAGGCCTTGGAGAAAGCCAACAAATCCACCAAGGTCACAATTGCTTCTCCTGGGATTCTACCAGGTGTGCCTATCCCTGTTGCAACTGAGCAGGCCCAAGGAGCTTTTTTTGGAATTGTAGGGCCTGTTAAGGACCTGAACACCACCACTACCACCATCACCACCACCACCACCACCTTTCTTTCCTGAGTCTTTCCTGCAGGATCCTAGAAATGCATAAGGCATCAGGGCGTGGAGAAACCCCAGTTCCATCTTGGCGTAACCACTAATGACAGGATACCAGAAGTCCTGGAGCTTTCTGTGTTCACAAGAGCTGTATTTTTAGCCCTAGGGCTGGCAGCTTTCCAAGTCCCAGACAGAGGTTCGGAGAACCACCACAAGTGGATGATTTAAAAATTCTAAGCTTATGGGAACATCTCCACTGGAGAGGGGACCTGGCCAGACTTTGCAAGGACAAGAATCTAGGTTGGCATTTGAATAATTCACCCAACCCGCTTAAAATGTTTAAACCTTTATTTATTATTATTGTTGTTGTTGGATTTTACTGGGGGGTTTCTATTTTTTTTTTGACAGTGGGTGTTCAGGGGTAGGGATCAGACTGTGATTTTGGGGAATTCCCTCTACCAATCTAGGTGAGCACCTGCTCTAACCTTAGAGAGTTTGCCTGAAGCAGTGAGTGGTAAATAACTTACCCAGGGCCACCCAGTCAGGTGGTGTCAGTGGACTTGAACCTGGATTCAGCAGGCAGCTCGCTAGCCATTATCAAACACAAAATGCTGCTTGGCATTCAAAGCCCTCGGTAACCCAGCCCCCTCCTGCCTTTAGCAGTGTTCTTATACCTCACTCCCCAGCACATAATTCTTGGATCCAGTGACACTGGCCTCCCAGGCATTCCATGAACAAGACACTCCAACTCTCAGCCCTGGGCATCTTCTCTGGTTATTCTCCCATTCCTGGAACGCTCTCCCTCCTCTACTCTGATTCCTGACCTCCCTGGCTTCCTTAAGTCCCAACTAAAATCCCACCTTCTACAGGAAGACTTCTCCAATCCCCTCTTAATTCCAGTGCCTTCCTTCTGTTAATTATCTACTATTTATCCTGTGGGGCAGGTAGGTGGTACAGTGGATAGAGTCAGGATAGACCTGAGTTCAAATCTGGCCTCAGACACTTACTGTGTGACCCTGGGCAAGTCACTTAACCCCATTTGCCTCAGTTTCCTCATCTATAAAATGAGCTGGAGAAGGAAATGGCAAACCTCTACCAAATTAACTTACTTGGTGGTCCCCCAGCATTGCATTCATCCTCCCATTCTATGCCTTTACCTAGATCGTCTGTCCACTCCTCCCCAAAGGGCCCTCCCTTTTTGTCTCTGCCTCTTGGAATACCCAGTTCCTCTCAAGGCTCAACTCATGTGTAGCTGCTTCTACATGGGTCCTTTCTTGGCTCTGCCCTGAGTTGTTAGTGCTCTCCCTTCCTTATGGCTACCTCTGGTAGCTTTGCCAAGAAAACCCCAAATGGGGTCACGAAGAATCTGAAACGATTCAACCAGCGACATATATCTTGTATATAGCTTGCTTTGTATATATTTGTTTGTGTGTTGTCTCCCATTTGATTGTAAGTTCCTTGAGTGCAGGGACTGACTGTCTCTTGCCTCTTTTTGTATGCCCAGCTCTGAGCACAGTGCCTGGCATATAGAAAGTGTTTAATAATGTTTATTGACTATTGATTGATAGGCCAAGCTGTTTCTCATTAAAGCCATCTGAGTTTATGGTACAAGGTGACACCCAAAATAATAGGAGAAAATGTATAATAATGTTAAGGTAATTAACTTTAAAGAAACCAGCACTAGAGATAAGCCCTTCGTGAATTGGCTTTATGTAGATTAACCTAGAATGCTCCTTTCTCCACTGCCCCACCTCCAAGCCCAATCCCCACCCCTACAAGGGAATAGCTGATCATTGAAGATTTGAGATTCCAGGAGTACCCATCTCTTAATAGGGAGTTTGGATCCAGAAGTTTAAGCCCCTAAGATTGGATTTCTAGGGCAGCACATTAGGCAGAGGGATAGATACTTAGAGGCAAGGCACCTGTCTGGTTTCTCTCAAATCACAGCTACCTTGTTGACAAGACAGCCCAGGGCACAAGGAGAGTCAGGAAACAAAGCAACCAGCCGGGCAGCAGGCTTATTCAGCTGGTGGCAAGGCAGGACTCGGCATCTCCCCCCAGATCTGTATGCTCACTCAGGACAATGGCCCTTTGCAGCAGGGGATGCTGGGAGAAGGAGGCCAGACGAGGAAGCAGTGGAGTGGGACATCAATAGAGCCACCCAGGACACCTGAAGGATTCTTTCTGACACACCCCTGAGGGAGGGAGAGATGAGCCAGAGGCCCCGTGCCGGTGGCACTGGTCTGAAACGTGGGCTGCCTTGTTGAGAATACGGGCAGCAAAGAAAAAAAGAAAAAACCAGGTCAGGGCTGAATAGGCTCTTCTGGGAATAGGGAAAGCATCTGATTTTGTTCTCTCTTTCTCTCAGACAAGTGACCTATATAAAGAGTGAGATAGCTCAAAACCAAGGCCCAGACACAGAACCAACTTCAAAGGCACTTGCTGGTGTTTAGTTGTGTCCAACTGTTCATGACCCCATTTGGGGTTTTCTTGGCAGAGACACTGGAGTGGTTTGTCATTTCCCTCTCCAGCTCCTTTTACAGATGAGGAAACAGAGGCAAGCAAGGTGAAATGACTTGCCCAGGGTCACACAGCTAGTAATCATCTGAGGCCAGATTTGAACTCAGGTCTTCCTGACTCCAAGGCTGGAGCTCTATGCACTGTGCCAACTAGCTGCCCCCCCAATTGATATTCCTAAAGCTCAACAATGACCATGCCGTCCTCCTGATTCAGAAGTCTCAGTGGCTCCTTGTCTTTCAGGATCAGCTTCTATCTTTGGCGTTCCCAACCTTTGATAGTCTGATTCCATCCAGCCTGTTCTTTCACATGATTACCCCAGCCACCCTCTCTGCTTCAGCCAAATTAACTTACTTGGTGGTCCCCCAGCATTGCATTCATCCTCCCATTCCATGCCTTTACCTAGATCGTCTGTCCACTCCTCCCCAAAGGGCCCTCCCTTTTTGTCTCTGCCTCTTGGAATACCCAGTTCCTCTCAAGGCTCAACTCATGTGTAGCTGCTTCTACATGGGTCCTTTCTTGGCCCTGCCCTGAGTTGTTAGCGCTCTCCCTTCCTTATATTACTTTGGATTCATTTTGTATTTTTGTATCATTGTATGAATTGTGTCACTCCCACAGAATATAAGCTCCCTGAGGGCAGGAACTATTTCATTTTTTTTGTTTGTTTCTGTATCCCCAAGGCCTAGTAAAATGCTTTGCACAGGTTAAGCATTTTAAATCTTTGTTGAATTAGATTTCATGTAATAACCCTTAAATACCTGAAGAAAGGTATCATTTCCCCACCCCAATTCTTTTAACCAACCCTCACATGTCATGATATTAAGGCCCTTCACCATCCTATACTCCTGAAGAGAGAATATCCATCAGCTTTCATAATAGGTGACATCCAGAAATGAACACAGTAATACTGTTGGGGGGTGACCAAGGTAGAGTGTAGTGGGGAACCATCCCCTCCCTCATTTGGGGTGCCATATCTCTCAATGTAGCCTCAGATTACATTAGCATTTAAAATTTCCATATCATACTACTGAGTCATATTGAAGCTAGAGTCCACTAACCCCATTCCCAACCCCAGTGTTTATTAGAGAAATTCACGAGCCATCCCTCTCATTAGAGCTGGCTTGAAAACCTGCTGGGATGGGGAGCATAAGGCAGATCACTCCACTTTTGGACATCGCTGATTTATAGGAAATTCTTCCTTACATACATAGATGACAATGGATGGGCGGGGCGAGGCATAAAAAGCAGACACAAGAATTCAAGAAGATTTGCAGTCTAGGTGGGGGCAAACAATACTACACCCTTCCCTAGGTCCTGAGGCTATCACCCACATCACATCCCAGTATATCCTATGAACAGATCATTGACTATGCATGCTTCATAGACCGAGAGTTGGAAGGGACCCTAGAGGTCACCTAGTTCAGACTCCTCATTTTACAGATGAGAAAACTAAGACCCAAAGGGGTGTCACATGATTGGCCTAAGCTGACTCAGCTAATAAATGAATGAACTGGGATTCAAGTTGAGATCCTCTGACTAAGTCCAAGGCTTGTATCCTCATAATAATAGCACTGAGTCATCAAGGAAAGACTAAAGGATAATGACACTAAGGTGAGAACAAGAATAATGTTAACTCATTTCTACAGCACTTAACTGTTTACATGGGCCTCTCCTTACAGCCGCCCTGGGAAGGAAGGATGGTCCAAAGTAAAGAATGCTACTTTTATGTGGTCTATGAATGTGGACTACTGTGCTTTGGGAAATGAAGAAGTGGAGGGTTCCAGAGAATCCTGAGAAGACTCATATGAACTGATGCAGAGTGAAATGAGCAGAACTAGAAGAACAATTTATACAGTGACCACAATATAGTAATGATAAACAATTTAAAGATTTAAGAACTCTGATCAGCTCAATGTCCAGCCACAATTCCAGGAGCCCCATGATGAAGCATACTGCCCATCTCTGGACAGAGAACTGATGAACTCAGAGTGCAGAATGAGACATATGTATTTTCTGGATATGGTCAATATGGGCATTTGTTTTGCTTGACTACAATTGTTAGCATTTATATAGCATTTTAAGGTTTTCAAAGAGCATTACAAATATTATCTCATTTGATCTTCACAACAACCCTAGGAGGTAGGTGCTATCATTATCCCCATTTTACAGCTGAGGAAACTGAGGCAGACAGAAGTTAAATGACTTTCCCAGGATCACACAGTTAGTAAGCATCTGAGGCAGAATTTGAACTCAGGTCTTCTTGACTGTGTGTCCAGTGGTCTATCCACCACCTAGCTTCCTCTATTATATTTGTGACAAGGATTTTCTTTTACTTTCTTTTTCATTTAAGGGTACAGGCAGCAATAATAATAATAATAATAATAATAATAATGATAACAATAGTTATCATTTATATAGTGCTTTCTTTTTGCCAGGAAGCATGCTAAGTGCCTTATAATTATCATCTCATTTGATCCTCACAACAATTGTGAGAGGTAGGAGCTATTACCATCCTTTTTTTACAGATGAGGAAACTGAGGCAAATAGCAAATCATGATTTGCCCAAGATATAGCTAGTAAATTTCTGAGATCAGATTTGAACTCAGGTCTTCCTGACTCCAGGTATAGTGCTCTATCCACTGAGTCACCTAGCTGACTCATGCATATTTATTACAAGGATTTTCTTTTTCTTTCTTTCTCAGTTGGGGGTGCAAGAAGTAGGGGAGAGAGAGAAGGTGGATTTTAATTAACTGGAAAAATTAACAAATCATTCTTTTAAAGAAAAAAAATTGGAGTAAAAAAGTGGATAGATGACAAAGGGGAAAAAAGAGGCATATCAAAGTACTATTTTAAGAAGGAAAGCCATCCCTTTAAAATACCAAATGTTCTTGGAATTTTTTTTACATTAAAAGGCCCTGAACAGTGGTTTAGTCAGTACTCATTCCTAAGAAATTCTTTCTATGTAATTAAAATAACACTTTACTGTTTTGTATGGCTACACATGTATAACCTATACCAAATTGCTTGCCTTCTCAATGAGGGTGGATTGGGAGGGAAGGAGAGAATTTGGAATTCAAAGTTTTAAAAACAAATGTTAAAAATTGTTTTTACATGCAACTGGGAAATAAGATATACAGGCAATGGGGTATAGAAATCTATCCTGCCCTACAGAAAAATAGAAGAGGAAAGGGATAAGAAGGGGGGGGCAGATTGGAAGAAGGGGTATTCAGAATGCAAGCTGTCTTGGGGTGGGGGAGGGGAGAGATGGGGAGAAAATGTGCAACTCAAAATCTTGTGGAAATGAATGTTGAAAACTAAAAATAAATAAATTATCTATCTCAAAAAAAGAAAATAAAAAAATAATAAAATAACACTTTACTAGGTACCAGGAGATTGTAAGCTCCTTGAGGGTAGGGATTGGTTTTATTTTTTTCTTTCCCTAGCACAATGCCTGGTACATAGTAGCTACTTAGTTAATATGTGTTGAGCATGTTTCATTGTGTTTTGTTTTTAGTGCTGGATTTACAGACAGAAAATCTGGGTTCAAATCTTGAATGCTGTAAGTTGTTACTCACAACCTGTGTGATCTTGGACATAATTTCTCTCCTCTGGGTCTCAAGTCGATGCCATTCTCCTTCCTTCTACTTCTACTGCTGCTGCTGCTACTGTTCTACCCTCCAGACCAGACCGTGAAAGACTCCTAGGCTGAGCTACTCAATTTGTACTTGCCGGTGCCAAGCATCCTTATCTTCATCCCAGCCATCCTCTCTCTCCATTACATTCCCTGAGGGTTGGTATTGCCTCACTTTTATTTGTAACCCCAGTACTTAGCCCAGTAATTGGCATGTAGTTACTGCTAAGTAAATGTTTTTCGTTTATTCATTCATTCACTCATTCAGCTTTGTAGATCAGACATTCTTAACTGACCCCCAAAAGGAACTTGGATAAGAATATATGTCCATATATATTTATATAAATATGTAGGAAACATATAATTATATAATATTATATATAATACATATAATGTTATATATCATATAATATATTTTATATGTAGAAAGAATAATTATATAATATTATATATAATATATTGTTTTTGCTAATTTCTCATTGAAATTTACCATTTCCTTCCATTTTAGAATTTTTTTTCTGCATGTTCTGAGAAAGGTTCCATAGGTTTCACTAGATTATTAACAGAATCCATGATGCCAAAAAAAAGTGAAGTATTACCAGACTAGATGGTCAACATTTGGGGTTAAATCCACACTTCCAGGTTTAAATCTATGCTTCTATGAACCCTATGAGTTAGGTAGTTAAAGGAATGTTATCCCCACTTTGCAGGTTAGGAAACTGAGGGGCAGGGAAGGGAAATGACTTACTCAGGGTCACACAACTAATAAGATGCCAGACTCAGGATTAGAATCCAAGCCCCTTAACTTCAAATCTAGCACTTTCCACATACCAAGCCGATTCTTTTGTCCAGGATGCTGTTTAAGAAAGCAAGGAAGTGTTAGCAGTGGAAATTGTAAAGATTTCCATCTCAATAGGAGAAAATAGAATATGTTTTGACTGAAGAAGTAATCTGGAAAATTCTCCGATGGGGACCAGCTCAATTTCCCCATGGTACCACAGGATCAATAAGATGCTGCAGCAGAAATATATAAAAATCAATCATCAGCCATTATAAATGGCAACCGTTTCTAAACGTAGCTCTGCCTCTCCCGAGTTGGGCTTTGTCCTCAATGGGCTAACATGCATTCAGGGGCCAGGATCCTGGTGAGAGCCTGTGATGATTCTGATGCAAAAACCAATGCCCCCTGCTCCCAGAGCCAGGCTTCTCAGGCGCTCACCTCCCCATTCCAGGCCTCCCCAGGGAAGAGGAGTGTGCAGGGATGGAGTCCTGGCCTAGGAGATTGCTACGAGTCTCCTGCTTTCCTGGGATGTCAGGCCCCATGGCTGGGCAATGGGAAAAGGCCATCTCCAACGTTCCAAGTGCCAGGGTTTGGCCTCCTCTAGCAGCAAGCCAAGGTCCCTGGGTTACAGCCCTGGACACACCAAAAACCAAGCTCTCCAAGCCCAGTTTTTTTTTTCTAGATGGCTCTGGGAATGTATTACAAACGTGGGAATATTTGTGTGTATGTATGTATGTTTTTCCCTCAGAAAATAAATGTGGTTTTGTTCTAAGAAAATTGGAGCAGCCCAAGGATTGTTTCTTAGCTGGGTCAGAAAGACCCCTCTCTGCCTCACAGCCTTCCCCAGATCTAGTCTCTCATTTTACCCCCTGCTTCTCAATACAGCCATAGTTGGCAAGACTTCTGACTGGGCCGCTTGCTCTGCTGTTGACTGGGTTATGCTGAAGGGTCAACGCAGTCCCTGAGTCCAATGCCTTTCACAATGAAACAGGCCTATTCACTATTCCCTGAATAGAGTTTATGCTTTCCAGTCTCCATGTCATTACCTAACATTTTTCTCCCTCACTTCACATATACTATATGACTGGTGTGTTGTGGTCATGTGTGTCTGTGTCTGACCTTCTCTATGAGGCTGAGAATTGCTGGAGCACCTAGACTGTGTTTTACCCTCTCCTATGTCCCCTGGTGTGTCCTGTGCAGCCTGGTGGCGGGGAAATGTGGGGAAAGAGGCCCTGAGTTTAAATCCCCAGTACGGCTTCTTAATTAGTCCTTGTCTGACCTTCAATAAACCATTTATTGTCTCTGGCCTCAGTTTACTAATCTGAAAAATAAGAGAGCTGGTCTAGAATCATAGATACAGAACTAGAAGAGAGATGAGAGGCTGGTTAGTTCAACTCCCCTCATTTTACAGATGAAGAAACTGAGGCCCAGGGGAAGTTAAGTGTCTTCCCCACTGTCATATCAGTATTATTAGGAGGCAGAGCTAGGATTTGAATCCAGATCCTTTCCAGCTCCAAATCCTCCGATCCTATGAAATGCTTGTTGAATGAAAGAATAAATGAGCAAAGTGGATTGGGATGGTGATCCCAGGCTAACAGTTAGCTGAGCTCACTGAGCAGGGGGAGTTTCTGCTGCTGGGAGAAGCCCGGAGATTCATTCCTTAGACTCTGCTACGGAGGAGTCGCTGAGCCTGAGCTCTTTCAGAAGAGATGGAAAAACCATTATCTGAAAGATGACATCAGTCTGTAAAAATGCATGCCTGGTGTTGCTGAGCAAACCCCAAGAGGAGAGGGGGAAATGACTCTAGCCACAGAGAGAGAGAGAGAGATAGGGGAAGGGGGGGGAGGAGAAAAGGAAAGAGAGGGGGAGAGAGAGAGAGAGAGAGGAGAGAGACAGAGAGGGAACGGGGGTGGGGGAAGGAGTTGGACTCCAGCCATGGCCAGGGGTAGGGGGAGGCAGCACAGGAAGAATAGAAGGAGAAATAGAAGTAGGGAAAGAAGGAGAGAGAGCGGGAGAGAAGAAGGGGGAGGGGGAGAGAGAAAGAGTAAGAGAGAGAGAAAGGGAGAGAGAAAGGGAGAAAGGGAAAGGAGAGAGTGAGAGAGAAAAAAAGAGGGAGAGAGGGAAAGAGAAAAGGGAAAGAGGTAGAGAGAAAAGGAAGAGAGAGAAAGAGAAAAAGCAGAGAGTGAGCATGGAGAGAGAAAGCAGGACAAAGGGATAGAAAGAAAGAATAGAACAGAACAGATCATGGTGAGGTCCATGAGGCATCCTGAGATGAGTGGTTCCTTTAATGGTGAAGGGGAGGGAAGTGCTGATCTATTATAGCAGGAACCAACCAAGAAGTAGCCATGATGTAGATGACCCAGGTCAGAAAACCTGTATTCAGGTCTTGCCTTTGCCATGAACTAAGGACAACATGATAAAAAATACATACAGTACTTTATAAACTAAATGACCCTGGCAACTCAGCCTCTCTAAGCCTCAGTTTCTTTATCTATAAAATGGGGATAAAAATAATTATACTCACAGTATTTTTTTTTTGAGGAAAGTACTTTGTAAACCTTAGTGTTAAAGGAATAGAATCTATTGGTCTCCACAGCAATATCAGTTCCTGGGGTCAAGGGTTAGACAGGAAGAGCTTTTATCTCTCTTGTGGGCTTTAGAGAGGGCTAATGTATCTACCCTTCTTCATTTCTATCTTAAAGCTCAATACAAGCCCATTTGTCTTGGTATAAAAGGTTGCCCCCAAAGTGCTCAAGATGTTCATTCCTTTAAGTAGATTGAACACATCAACCCAGCCTAAGGACCACAAGTCATCAGGATGTATCTTCCATGGGTACTTACTAGCTGTCTTTTGTTCATGTATCCTTGGACTCATGACACTTTGGGATCAGCAATTACTACTGGCAGAGGTTTGAGCAAAATCTGAGGAGCCTCTCTTTCCTGAACACCTGAGGATAACTTCTAACTGGGCTAACAAACTTTATAGCTCTGGCAGCAGCAGGGGTTAGGGAGTCTGCTTTACTGAATAGAGCGGTACAGAACCATCATCTGTCATTCAGGACACTGGCATTCTTGTCCCAAACTCTAGTCCTAGTAACTGGCTGTGTGGACCTTGGTCAGGTTCCCTCTCTTCTTGGGGCCTCAGTTTCTCCAGATGTAGGTTTGGAGTTGTTTGTCCTTCGTTCTCAAAGAGGACCATGACATGCAAGTGAATCGGACTTAAGTGAGGGAGGGTTGTACAAAGTCACCAGCCTCACTTTCTTCTCTGAAGCCATGTGGGTCCAGTGGCCAGATGTAGATCAGGACAACTGGAGATGGCCCCCAACAGGTTTAGAGTAAGTAGAAAGAGAACAAATCTTGGAATCAAAGGATATGGATTCAAATTCTGACCCTGTCACTCATTGCCCACATGCCACTAAACAAATCACTTCAATCCAACCGATTGGTATCAAGCTCCTAATATTTGCAAAACACAGTTCTGGGAGCTAGGAATACAACAGCAAGAAGAGTCCTGAATGAGCCTCCATTGAATGGGCAGAAGGAAGGAAACAAAAAAACACACAAGAAAGGATGTAATAAATAGGGCCCCCACAAAGTTCCCTAGGGAAGTTTGAGACAGGAGAGAATGGGCACCTAGCAAGATGGACTGGACAGTGATTAAGGTCCTTTGGGGCTCTAAAGCTGAGAGGATTTAAGTGAAGTAGCTCGTTTTCAGTCTCTTCTCCCAGATCGTACTGGCGCCATGCATTTACACAGCAAG